>NW_026726231.1:0-57471 GCF_029784015.1 Lycium ferocissimum
AGGGACATTATTCATTATAGACTCTTTAGGAACATGATCTCTTTATGCACCATGTACTATCCGATCATACAAAGACTCGAGGGCAATAGCCTGACTATATTAAGAATGCGAATATCAAGAAGTGAATAAAAATCGTAGACATGCTCGGAACTTACGAATAGAGTTACCCCTAAGTTCGTATCATATCTTACTTACATCTAAGACATGCCAAAAGAAAGAAAGGATAAGATTTACATACCTGTTCCACCTCTTATTAGCTACGCTTATTCGTCCAAGCTCGTAAGCCTACACTTAAAAGGGTTCACACTAACGTTAGACTCTTTATTACACACTTGTTCCAAATTTCAAATCAAACTGCTCTATATTCTGCCAAAAATCGGGCAGCATCTCCCCTGTTTATATGCCTAGCCCAAAATTACAATTCAACAACCAATCAACAACAAAAATAATACCAATATCAACAACACTATTATTCATACCAACATATTCCATAAACATCCCACACGATGTTTTTCAACATACAACAACAATATGCACTTTCTTCCATCTCAATCAAGGAGTATAATCTCATCAACACGCCAATAATGTTAGATACCATTTTTGTATGCATAAATCAGTCCATCTACACGGCCAAAACACGTTCAAAACAGCCCATAAACACAACAACTACAATACAACACTCTATGACCTTTTCTCCATAACTAGTTTCATTTTTAAGGCTTGCTATACCTTCAAATAAACTCAACATAAAAGATGGGATAAATAACATACCTTATACTTGAAAAAAACTCAGCCACATCAACCTTTTCCAACACCAAGCTTAAGTAGAAGCAAGAACAATCACCTTTCATGGACTAGTTTGGCGTAATCTTGTCAAATTCTTGATTTATCGGACTATAATGCTTGGGGGAGGTGTAGAGAATTTTCTAGGACCCTTTGGAATGTTATTATGCTGAAACAATGGGGTTTATGGGGTATTTATACCCCTCCTAGGTCGGTTTCACCGACCTTCTCACGTGGGGCCCGCGGAGCCATTTGACAGCTTAGGGTCTTGCTCTTAAAATGGTCATAACGCTTGATTCTGACATAGTGTGAGGGCCCACAACCTATGGTTGGAAATCTCTTTCAATTATCTACAACTTCTATTCTTGGTGTTTTCCCAAATTCCTAACTTATAATGCCGTTTTTGCCCCTCCAAGTCAACTCATCCAAAAACGTTTCCTTAAATTGTCCTTTTGGAGGGCTTATGTCCATATTTGGCGTATGGGTCCTTCTTAGGACTTGCTCAACTTTTCATGTACTACTTGTATCACTTATAATATATCCTTTACAAAATCCCAACATGTGGGCCCCACCTTAACTTATGGTTTCGAGGGCTATCATCGAGTGATCATGTTAACCTATTTACTCCATACACTCTCCAAATGTCATATATATGTTCTTATGCCCAGATAACATAATCTTCATCCATAATCCTTGTGTAACTCTGCTCTCCCCTGAGCTCATACTAAGCCGTCCACAGTCTTGATAACGCAAAATTTTCCAAGGTGTAGCACTAATGCACCGGCAGTGTTTACGGATTTAATGAATGATGTGTTCAGGCCCTTCCTAGATTTATTTGTGATTGTATTCATCGATGACATCTTGGTGTATTCTAGATCCGAGGCAGAACATGCAGATTATTTGCGTACTGTCCTTAGAGTTCTTCAAACTCGAGAGTTGTTTGCAAAATTTTCTAAGTGTGAGTTTTGGTTGAACTCAGTGACATTTCTGGGGCACATTGTTTCAGCCGATGGTATTCGGGTAGATAGCCAAAATATTGAGGCCGTAAAGACTTGGCCAAGGCCCACAACTCCTACGGAGGTTCGTAGCTTTCTGGGCTTAGCAGGTTATTACAGGAGATTTGTTGAAGGTTTCTCTTCTATTTTTGCACCACTCACAAAGCTGACCCAGAAATCAGCTAAGTTTCAATGGACAGATGCTTGTGAACGTAGTTTCCAGGAGCTAAAAGATAGATTAACGTCTGCACCAGTCCTGACACGTCCAAAGGGATTGGAAGGTTATGTTGTCTATTGTGATACTTCAGGCATTGAGCTAGGCTGTGTATTGATGCAACATGGCAAGGTGATTGTGTATGCTTCAAGGCAATTACGAAAACACGAAAAAAATTATCCAACTCATGACCTAGAATTGGCTGCAATGATTCATGCATTAAAAATGTGGAGACATTATTTATATGGTGTTCATGTGGATATTTACACAGATCATAAAAGCCTTCAGTATATCTTGAAGCAGAAAGAGTTGAATTTGCGGCAACGACGATGGTTGGAGCTGCTAAAAGATTATGATGTTGATATTCTATATCACCCTGGGAAGGCAAATATTGTGACTGACGCTCTTAGCCGCAGATCCATGGGAAGTTTGTGTGATGTTCAACCAGAGAAAAGAGAAATGGCCCGTGAGCTCCAGCAGTTAGATAGCCTAGGAGTTCGAGTAGTGGACTCAGGTAGCAGGGGAACTACCATTCAGAATTCAGCAGTCTCATCGCTAGTAGTGGAAGTGAAAGAGCGACAATACGAAGATTTCGTGCTAAAGCATTACAGAGATACACTCCCTCAGAAAGAGGAGCCATCATTTGAGATTGCAGGAGATGAAATTCTCCGATGTCGAGGCAGACTATGTGTTCCTAATGTGGCAGGTTTATGCCACCAAATATTGAGAGAAGCTCATTGTTCCCGTTATTCTATCTACCCCGGAGCAACGAAAATGTATAATGATCTTAAATCCATGTATTGGTGGAATGGAATGAAGAAAGGTATAGCAGAATTTATAGCTCAGTGTCCCAACTGTCAACAAGTGAAAATCGAGCACCAAAAGCCTGGCGGATTGTTGCAAGCTATAGAAATTCCAACTTGGAAGTGGGAAGTAATTAACATGGACTTCATTACAGGCTTACCCCGTTCTCGCCATAAGTATGATTCCATATGGGTGATTGTGGATAGACTCACGAAGTCAGCTCATTTCTTACCAGTTAGAACGACGTATGTAGCAGAAGATTATGCAAAGCTCTATGTTAAAAAGATAGTGCAACTTCATGGTGTCCCAGTATCTATTATCTCAGACAGAGGAACTCAGTTTACGGCTAATTTCTGAAAGTCCTTCCAAGAGGATTTAGGGACTCATGTGAGCCTTAGCACGGCGTTTCATCCACAGACTGATGGACAAGCTGAACGTACCACTTAGACTCTTGAGGATATGTTACGGGCATGTATATTAGATTTCGGAGGTAATTGGGATGATCACTTACCACTCATTGAATTTGCTTATAATAATAGCTACCATTCTAGCATCCAAATAGCACCGTATGAAGCTTTATATGGGCGAAAGTGTAGATCCCCAATTGGGTGGTTTGAAGTAGGAGAAACTAAATTGATAGGGCCAGACTTGGTCCAACAAGCCATAGAGAAAGTTAAGCTCATTCAAGGTCGGTTGTTGGCAGCCCAAAGTCGTCAAAAGTCCTATGCGGATAATCGCCGAAGGGACTTAGAGTTCCAAGTTAAAGACTGGGTATTCTTGAAAGTGTCTCCAATGAAGGGCGTTATGAGATTTGGCAAAAAGGGGAAGTTAAGTCCCCGACACATTAGGCCTTATGAAATTGTGCGCAAGGTAGGCAAAGTGGCTTACGAATTAGATCTACCTCTTGATTTGGAGTCAGTTCATCCAGTTTTCCATGTCTCGATGCTTCGTAAATATGTTGGGGATCCAACTAGGATTGTCCCAGTAAATGATGTTCAAGTGACAAAAAAGTTGACTTATGAAGAGATACCCATTGCCATATTAGATAAGCAAGTACGGAGGCTTAGAAACAAATAAGTGGCCTCAGTTAAAGTTTTGTGGAGAAATAGTAATCGAGAAGAGATGACATGGGAAGCGGAAGAAATCATGAAATCCAAATATCCGTACTTATTCCAGCCCCCGGAAGAGGGCCAAGATGAGACGTCAAGATCATAAGGTATGTATGTTTTCCTTTTATGCATTTGGGTCGTGTGTAGCCAAATTCTATTGCTATTATGTTGTGGCCCTGTGGGGCATTGTTATTATGGGCTGTTGTGACAGGATGGTAGTGCCATATTATAGGGGAAACTCTGGCGAAATTTTCATAGAATTCCCGAGTGCTTAACATTCGAGGACGAATGTTCTTAAGGGGGAAGAATGTTACACCTCAAAAATTTTTCGTTGATGCACAGTGAATAGACTAGTGATGAGTACGAAGTATATGGTATTTCGATAAGTAAGAAATAGAATTTGATGACCTTGAGTAAGATTTCAAAGCCATTCGATGTTAGACGAGAAAGATTGCCAAGAGAAGGCAAGGCTTACGATAAGTATCGGAAAGAATTTATGAGTAACGAGTTAATGGTGACTTAAAGATATTTGGAGAAGAGTTATAACATCCCTTATATTGGTATTGAGGTGCTAGACAAGTGCCAAGAAGGTTCCATAAGGATTGGAGATCAAACGAGTCGACGAGAACAAGTTCGGAATCCTTTGGACATTATACGGCCAGACATACTGGCCGTATAAAATTCACGGACCGTATGTCTAGCCGTAGGTTCAGCACAGAATGGCACACCTCACTGGAACAAACATATGGTCCAGAAATACGGCCAGTGAAAAATATACGGACCGTATGTTAGTCCGTATGCTTTGGTCGGGGCTGAAATATGTTATTTAATAAGGATCCAAGTTTCATTTATTTCATTTCACCTTTCACTCCCCTTCTCTCTAAAACATCTCTCCACATTTCTCCCACAAGATTTCAAGAGAAATTAGTGTTCAACTTCATCAAACCAAGTGAATCAAGTATAAGAAGCCCATTAAAGTTCATCCAAAGCAAGAAATCCAAGTGAAGAAAAAACTAGGGTTTTGCTCAAGTGAGGTATTTGCACCCGAGGTTCAATCTTACACCCTCTAAGGTAAGTTTTGTGACATTTCCTTGTTGTTTAAGGTCCTTGAAAGTTGAAACATTTGGATTGCAAAAGGGTATAGAAAATGGGTCATGAATGTGGGAATAGTGTCACTTTTGAGTAAATGCTTGGATTGAGTTATGATTCTTGATGCATTATGATTATAATCGTGTTATAAATGACGTTGAGAACATGAGATAGATGTCGTATATGAATGAACGTAATTGTGTGATATAACCATGTATATGGAGGAATTGAAGTGAATTGAGAAGCAAGGATAATGTAGTCGAATAAAGGCTATTGTGATAATGTTGTGGAAGTTATTATTGATGCTTGGGAGTTGATATGTAATACGGACGACGTTGTATAAATAAAGGAGATGTTGTCCAATTTTCTCTAGCTTTAGTCATGTATGTTAAGTCATCGATTTCCTAATGATAGTATAACCCTAATGAAGGTAGAACGCGAGCATTGAAGAAGAACGTACAAGTGATAGAATAGTTGAACGGAAAGGTATGTAAGGCTAACCCTTCTTTCATAAGGCATGGTTCTTTGGCCAAACATTTATTCTTCTATAAGCCCATGATATTCTTCAATGACCCTATCTCTAAAAGCTATTAAGCTTATGATTCTCAATATGGTACTATTGTACTAAATTCCTTATACGACAAGTAATCTTCTAAGGATAGAATGTAATGAATGTCGATAGTAAAAAGGCTAAAGATGCTTATGAGCTTATATGTATGTGTGCCCATGTGTGGCTATTATGGAACCCCGAGCTTATATGGCTGGGCAGAATAAATATGTATATGTATATGTATATTACGCGCACACCACTGCAGTTGGGTACGGATAACACTGAGCCTTGGTAGGGCCAGGTATGTATGACACTGAGCCTTGGTAGGGCCAGGTATGTGAAACACCGAACCTTCGTGGTCGGGTATGCTATATAAATGCTATGTATATGACATCAATATGAGTACGAACATGCTATGTATATGTAAATGTTATGTAAAGGCTATGTATATGCAATGTACAATAGATGTAAATGGAAATATGAATACGAATATGCAAATAGACACGAAAGGTAAACAAGTACGGATATGGATGTATGTACACAGATACGCAATAGAAATGGAACGTCCCTATGGAAAGCAAGTAAGTGATATGACGATGAAGCTATTATCTCCCATCTTATGTTATTTCATATATTATCTATTATGCTTCCATATTGATATTGATCATGCTTTACATACTCAGTACATTCTTCGTACTGACGTCCTTTTGTTTGTGGACGCTGCGTCATGCCCGCAGGTGGCCAGGGAGATAGAATTGATCCATAGCTGCTCCATTCAGGGACTACATAGCGGAGCTTCACTTCATTCGGAGCTACAGCTTTTGGTATAGATTCTTTTGTGTACATATTCATGGGCACGGCGGGGTCCTGTCCTGCCTATATGTTATGATATGACGTATTCTTCTTAGAGGCTCGTAGAAATGTGTATATGGTTAGGTATGTTCGGCCTTGTCGGCCTATATTTCGGGATATTATTTTGTCAAGCCTCGTCGGCTTATGCACATTTATTTGGGCATAGTTGTTAATGTTGATATAAATGAATTGTCGCCCAATGATATTAGAATGATGATGAATGAAAAGCATAATTTAGCTATGTGGCTCACCTAGACGTGATGTGAAAGTATGTAGTAGGTGCCCGGGTGGGTTAGCACCGAGTGCCCGTCGCGGCCCTCGGGTTGGGTCCTGACATGTCTAGTGCCCGCTTTGGCGGCACCAGCACCACTACAGCGGCACCACTGGTGCGGTAGCCCTCTCGCTGAAGCTGTCCCAGCCATTTTGGCTTGACCGCTGGGGCGGTCCAGTTACCGCTACAACGGTGACGGGCAGTGACTGTTCATTTAATGAGTCTTAGACCCCCATTATTTCATATCTTGATATTGGAGCTTGGGAAAGCTGTTCTTGGAGACAAATTAAAGGAAATCTTGGAGGTAAAACCTTGTCTAATCCCTTACTTCTCTTGAATCACAATTATCTTAGACTTTCCCCTTCCCTTTCCAATCCCTTAGAAATGGAATTTGAAGAAAGGTTTTGGGAGATTTTTCTCTAATATTATACTTGATAAATTGATGATGTTAATAGTAAAATGTGATGAATCTAAGCTTAGTAAGCCCACATCTTCCACTTTTAACATTGAATTTCGGATTTGGAGAATTAGGGTGCATACCCAATTTGGGGGTTTTTACTACAAATCAAATTTGGGGATAATTCTTGAGCTAAATCAACAATTAAAAATTGGGTTATAATTACCTAGGATTCAATTTGGTATTTTACCCCTTGAATTTTTCGTTTTGCCCTTGTGGGCCTATTTTCCCAATTTCTAGGGTTAAAATGGACCTAATTGATGTCATAGCAATATTAGTATCATTCTCCATGATTTCTAATTTAGAGTTCAATTATGCTTAGATTACTTTGGTTCTAAGCTTCAGAGGAAGGGCAAGGCGATAGAGTAACTTGTTGGTGTTGTGGTTCGGCAGTCCAAGTAGGTTATGGTTTACGTTTGGTGAGACTTCGTATAGTGAATCACATATTTAGATTATAATATCGGAGACAGCATGTGAACCTTCGGGTGTGGATTTAGGATGGATATTACCTTTTGTTGGGCCCTGATGTGTATCGGGACTAGCCACCCCGTTATGTGTGTCGATTGTTCAATTGTGTTGGCTTGATGCCATGTGCAGTTGGTAGATATAGAATTCTGCTCATTGTCCTGATTTGGAATAGGATTAACATACCCGCTTTTGGTACTTGTACTTGATATATGTTGGCATACCCACTGTTGGTATTGTGATGTGATACGTTGTTGGCATAAAAGTTGTGGTATTGGTGATATTGAATTCGACTGTTGGTAATTGACATATGCATTGCACGTGATTGACATATGCATTGCACGCATTCTCTCATATTTATCATGCATGGCGGATATCCGGTGATGATCCGGTATCGTTGATTGAGCAAAACTGATATTTGGTAAACCCTTTTACTTAAGTGATTGTGAAAAAGGCCGATGTCCGAAGATCCATTCTAGAATCGTTGTTTAGATGAAATTGACACTTGATAAGCTCTTTTACTTGAGTGATTTTAAGGAGGCCAATGTCAGAGGTTCAATTCCAGAATCGTTGATTTGTGAAACTGATATTTGACAACTCTTTTGAGTGATTGTGAGGAGGCCGATGTCCGATGGTTATATTCAAGCATCGTTGTTGCATGGCCGATTCCGATGTTATTCCAAAATCGTTGTTAGTGCATGGGATCCGCGGGTCCCCCAAGGTGGTGCCGGTGAGACTCCCCATATGAGCAATTAGCCAAGGTCCCGTCTGTCTGTTTGGCAAAGATCCGGGACGGGTGGCACTTAGACTTCGCGAGTCACGCTGGGTTGTGCTACCGAGATGTCAATATTTCCCTTCGGAGTGCATATGTACCTCATTTTCATAGCATGGCATGGCATCATATTCATACCATTATTTCACTGCATTGCATTATGACTTCAATGAGATGTCGTGATGACTGTATCATGACGATTGTGTTGTTAATGATTGGACTGTGATGATTCTATTGTCGTGATTGTTTCAGGATTAGATATACTCAGACTTATTATATTGGGGTTAGATACTTACATAGGTGTTGACAGATACTCGGTTACGATTATAGTGTTTCATCTGTGATTGGTTTAGTTATTTATCTGCATTATTTTCTGAATTGTGTTAACTATGCTTAGTCGGCCTATGATGCCTATAGTACTGTTGCTTGTACTGACCTGCACTTGCTGCATTCTTTTATGAATGCAGAGTATCAGGCCAGATCTACTTCTCTGACTCGTGGCTGACCTCGAAGACTCTTCTACTGCTTATATCTTACTTTTCACTAAAGACATGATTTGAGACATTTTATGAATTATTATTCAGACCTTAGTATTCGGATTTAGATGCACTTGCATAACCAGACCAGATACTGGGGTGGATTCATTTACTTCCGCACTTATCTATATTATATCATATTGTGAGACTTACGTCATTTTACATCTTCCACTATTATTTTATTGACTGTGAATGTTGAGTAAATGGTTCACCTACCGAGGTGGGAAAGGTAGGTACCCGCATGACCTAGGCTAAAATGGGTCGTGACAAGTTGGTATCAGAGCCCTAGGTTACCTGATCTTTAATACAAGAGCATGTCTAGTAGAGTCTCGTGGATCGGTACGATGAGCTCCGTACTTATCTGTGGTAGGCTATGGGACATTTAGAAAATCTCACCTTCTTTGTTTCCATCGTGCTACTTTATTCAAATTGGTATCTAGATCTTCGACAGTGGGCCAGCTACGAGAGAGGTCTCCATCTCCCGAGCCCGAGTACCAGCCGGGTAGAGACCAGACCGTAGAGGATGATGTGACCCCACCATGGACACAGTCTGACGTTACTTCTGACCAGGCCGTGCATGAAACTATGGCCAGGATCCTACTTCATCTTGATGCCCAGCAGGCAGCTGCCGATGTTACTACTCCCGGCTGGGGTTCACAGACTAGGATTGGGGCACAGACCCCTGAGCAGGGACCCACATGGGCAGCACATCTCGCTGCAGCTACGGCTCCTCACATTGATACTATACCTGCCCCTGGTGAGGATAGTAGGCCCATGGATGGCGCCGTTATGACTGCTGCTGATCAGGACCTAGTGGGGAGGTTCAGGAAGTTAAAGCCCGAAGTTCTCTGGTACTTCGTCTGAGGATGCCTATGAGTTTATTCTTAATATGCATGAGTTGTTGCATCGTATGGAGATAGTGGAGACCCACGGTATTAATTATGTTTCCTACCAATTTCGCGGCAACGCGAAGACTTGGTGAAGGTATTTCGTGACGCGCAGACCTGAGGGTTCTCGCCCTTTGACTTAGACTCAGTTCTACCGGGCCTTCCTTGAGAAGTATGTGTCCTGGTCTTTAAGAGAGGCTCGTAGGGAGCGTTTCTACCTTGAGCAAGGGGCACGTCCTTGGGTCTTGTGTGACCCGTTTCCTCTATTTGGCCCGATACTCTACTCCGTTGATTCCCTCACAAGGAGCAGAATGGGATCAGGCGCTTTGTTGGAGGACTAGTGGGCTCTCTACAGATTCCTTGCCTTCGGACTGATTTTATGGGGGCTTTCTTCCATTCCATTATTGAGCATGCTTCGATGGTTGAGGGCACCAAGGCCCGTGCTTTTAGTGGTAGTGACAAGAGGCCACGACAGACTGGCAACTTTGGGGGTTCTGGTACGAGGGGTGCCAGTCTATTTTCGAGGCCACCTCAGCCCTATTCCGGTCATCCCGTGCATTCAGCATTATCGACTTCCTCTAGGGAGCCACCTAGATAGAGAGCTCACGAGCTCGTTCTCTAGACCAGTGGATAGGACTGCTTCATCCAGGTCTTCAGTTTTCGTGTTCCAGCACTTGACTCCTCTTACCTGTTTCTCTTGTGGGGAGGTTGTGCATATTGCCAAGAGATTTCCCCGACCTAGGCGAGATTATTAGCCGCCGAGGACTCCTAGATCATTCGGTAGTCGAGGAGGGACTTCTCAGAGAGGCGGTGCTCAGTCAGGTCGCGTTACTTCCCATGGTTCTAGAGGTGGGTCCCAGCCAGCTAGAGGTGGTACTCAGAGTGTGAGAGGGGGATCCCCGGACGGCATGGTGGAGCCCATTGTTACTCGTTTTGGTAGGCCGAGGGCGAGAGGCCTCGAAATGTTGTGATCTCAGGTACTATTTATGTCCGTCATAAAGCAGCATCTGTGTTATTTGATCCTGGATCCACTTATTCGTATGTATCTGCATTTCATACCGTTGTTTGGGATTTACCCTGTGATAGCATAGATATACTTGTTCATGTGTCTACTCCAGTCGGAGATTCTGTGGTTGTTGATCGAATCTACCGGTCATGTTTAGTTACTTTTATGGGGTATGACACCTGGGTAGATTTGATGATTCTGGATATGGTGGACTTTGATATTATATTGGATATGGTATGGCTTTTTCCTTATCATGCGATCTTGGACTGTAACGCCAAGACAGTCACTTTAACCATGCCAGGCATCCCTAGGCTTGAGTGGAGAGGTACTCCTAGTTCCGCTCCGAAGAAGATTATTTTCTTCCTTCGGGCGAAGAAATTAGTAAGTAAGGGGTGTTTAGCGTATTTGGCGCATGTTCGTGATACGTTGTTGCATCTCTATCCCTTGAGTCTATTCCTATTATGTGCGAGTTCGCGGAGGTATTTTCGTCAGATTTGCTAGGTATGCCACCCGATCGTGACATTGATTTTTGTATCGACGTGGACTTAGGTACTCCACCTATTTCCATCCTACCATATCGGATGGCACCAGCCGAGTTGAGAGAACTTAAGGAACAATTGCAGGATTTATTGAGCAAAGGGTTCATTAGACCGAGCGTCTCCCCTTGGAGTGCTCCAGTGTTATTTGGGAAGAAGAAAGATAAGACCATGAGGATTTGCATTGATTACCGCAAGTTGAACAAGGTCACTATCCGGAACAATGGCCCTATGCCTCGTATTGATAATCTATTTGACCAGCTTCAGGGTGCTTCAGTGTTTTCTAAGATTGATTCGCGTTCCGGCTATCACCAGTTGAAGAGTAGGGCGGAAGATATTTCAAAGACAGCATTTCGGACGACATATGGCCACTATGAGTTCCTAGTGATGTCTTTCGGGCTTACCAATGCCCAGATGCATTTATGACCTTGATGAATGGCATCTTTAGGCTATTTCTTATTTCTTTTGTGATTGTGTTTATTGATGACATCTTGGTGTATTCCAAGAGTAGAGTGGAGCATGAGATCCATCTTCGTACCGTCCTTGGGTTGTTGAAGAAACATAGCCTATTTGCAAAATTTTCTAAGTGTGAGTTCTGGTTAGAGTCTGTGGCATTCTTGGGTCATGTGGTGTCCAAAGAGGGAATTATGGTTAACCCACAGAAGATTGAGGCTGTGAGGGGTTGGGCGAGGCCCACTACTGTTACCGAGATTCGTAGTTTTGTGAGCTCGGCTAGTTATTACCGTCACTTTGTGAAGGGTTTTGCTGCCATCTCTTCGTCATTGACCAGATTGACTCAGAAAGATGTTCCCTTCCAGTGGATGGATGATTGTGAAGAGGGCTTTCAAAAGCTCAAGCTTCTTTTGACCACAACCCCGGTCTATTGTGATGCTTCCCGTATGGGTTTGGGTGCGGTGTTGATGCAGGAGGGTAGAGTGATAGCTTATGCTTCCCGTCAGTTGAAGGTCCATGAGAAGAATTACCCTACCCATGATTAAGAGCTATTGGTTGTAGTCTTCGCCTTGAAGCTTTGGAGGCATTACTTGTACGGTGTCCATTGTGAGGTTTTTACCGATCACCGTAGCCTTCAGCATGTGTTTACCCAGAGAGATCTTAATTCCAGGCAGCGCCGATGGATGGAACTCTTGAAGGATTATGACATCTCTATTCTGTATCACCCTGGTAAAGCCAATGTGGTGGTTGATGCCTTAAGTCGCAAGGCAGTGAGTATGGGAGTTTAGCTCGATTGGTTGTTTCCGAGCGTCCGTTGGCCATGGAGGTTCAGACTCTGGCCAATAGTTTCGTCCGTCTTGACATCTCAACCCCGGGCAGGATTTTGGCTTGTATAGAGGCGAGGTAATCGTTAGTGGATCGGATCAAGGCTCATCAGTTTGAGGATTCTCAGTTGAGCAAGATCCGAGATAGGGTGTCGAGAGCTGAGGCCAAGGAGGCCGTGATTGATTCTGAGGATTAGAGGACACATATGCGTTCCTCATGTTGGTGACCTGATTCAGTTGATCTTATTTGAGGCCTACAGCTCTCGTTGTTCTACTCATCCGGGAGTGAATAAGATGTACCGTGACTTGAGACAGCACTATTGGTGGCACCGTATTAAGAGAAATATAGTTAATTTTGTGGCTAAGTATGGAAATTGTCAATAGGTAAAGTATGAGCACTAGTAACCCGGTGGGGTGTTTCAGAGAATGCCCATTTTCGAGTGGAAGTGGGAGAGGATTACCATGAATTTTGTCACAGGTCTTCCGAAGACCCTTGGCAAGTTTGATTCTATTTGGGTGATAGTGGATCGATCGACTAAGTCCGCTCACTTTGTTTTGGTTGAGGTTTCTTATACTGTGGAGAAGTTAGCTAAGATGTACATTCGGGATATTGTGAGATTACATAGGATCCCTATTTCTTTTGTATCTGATCGGGGTACTATCTTCACCTCTCGATTTTGGAGGGCATTTCATGATGAGTTGGGTACCCGATTGGACTTTAGTACAGCTTTCTATCCCCAGACCGATGGCCAGTCTGAGCGGACCATTCAGGTGCCCGAGGACATGTTGAGAGCGTATGTTATAGACTTTGGTGGTCATTGGGATCAGTACTTGCCCTTGGTGGAGTTTGCATACAACAACAGTTATCATTCGAGTATTGGTATGGCACCTTTTGAGGCCTTATATGGTAGGAGGTGTAGATCTTCGATTGGTTGGTTCGATGGGTTCGAGGCTCGACCTGGGAGCACGGATCTATTGAGAGAGTCCCTTGATAGAGTGAGAGTTATTCAGGCCAGACTCGTGGCTGCTCAGAGCCGGTAGAAGATGTTTGTGGACCAGAAGGTTCGGGATTTGAAGTTTGCTATTGGTGATCAAGTTCTATTGAAGGTTTCACCCATGAAGGGTGTTATGAGGTTTGGCAAGAGGGGAAAGTTGAGCCCTAGATACATTGGACCATTTGAGATCGTGGATTGTATAGGTGATGTAGTTTATGAGTTAGCATTTCCGCCAGGCTTAGCGGGAGTTCACCCGGTTTTCTATGTTTCGATCTTTGAAGAGATACCATGCCGACGGTACCTACATTATCCGTTGGGATTCTATATTGCTTGATGAGAATTTGACTTATGAGGAAGAACCTATCTCGATCTTGGATAGGCAGGTTCGAAAGTTGAGATCCAAGGAGATTGCTTCTGTGAAAGTGCAATGGAAGCACCGTCCTGTGGAAGAGGCTACTTGGGAGACTGAGTCTGATATGCGTAGCCGATATCCCCAGTTGTTCACTGATTCAGGTATTTTCCTACTTTCCTTTTTTTTTTCTCGAGGACGAGCAACGGTTCAATTGGTATCTGATGTAACGATCTGTTTGGTCATTATAGTTCATTTGGCACTTTCGCCCGCTCTCGAGCATAGATTAGCTCCCTTTTGACCCGAGGGGACCGTTGACATGCTTGTCGAGGTGTTTAGACTGGATTCGGGTAACGTTGGTGAAAATATAAGCTTCAAAGTGAAAGTGGGTAACCCGAAGTTGACTTTTGGGCAAACGAACCTCTTTCAGAATTTTGTCAATTCCGAGAGGTCCGAATAGTCATTTAGAACTTGTGTGTGTGTTTGATTCGATTCCCACTACATTCGGATGCATTTTGGGACATTGGATGGGAAATGGAAATTAAGCCATCGGTGGTTGACTCGATCAACAAGACCTCTGTTGGGAATTTCGAGGCCACAGGCGCGTTTTTATGTGGGACTAGGTATCTGGTATGTGAGCAGAGGGCCTCGGGAGTTAGTTGAAAAATCGGATCGAAGGGAAATATAAGGCTAAGTTTCTGGTGTCTGGTACCCGCTTTGGCGGCACCAGCACCGCAGAAGCGGCACTGCCGGGATGGTAGCCCTACCACTGAAGCGGTCCCAGCCATTTTGGCTTGACCGCTAGGGCGGCGCCGCTGGGGCGGTCCATTACCGCTACAGCGGTGACGAGCAATGACTGTTCAATTAATGAGTTTTAAATGAGTCTTAGACTTTCATTATTTCATATCTCGATATTGGGGCTTGGGAAAGCAGTTTCTTGGAGACAAACTGAAGGAAATCTTGGAGGTAAAACCTTGTCTAATCCTTTACTTCTCTTTAATCACAATCATCTTAGACGTTCCCGTTCCCTTTCCAATCCCTTAGAAATGGAATTTGAAGGAGGGTTTTGGGAGATTTTTCTCTAAAATGGCGTATAACAGCTTGGCGACTCCACTGGGGAATACTTAGGTTCTAACCATAACCGACTTAGTGAAATTAGGCTTTGTGTGTTTGTTTTAATTACTTTACTTGTTTTTAACAGTTTTTACATGCTATTAACTGTTTGTTTGATATAAATTGTTTGTGTTACTATTTTGATTTAAACTGTCATCCTGTATCATTTTTCTCCATTTCTAGAAATTCCCACTATTACACGTACACGTGAGGTGTGACTTGCGCACCCGCAAATTTCTTTGAAAATCTCAAATTTTAGGAGAGTTAGCATATGCGTATGGTGTCCAGATTTTCCGTATGACCGCGTAGCCTTCTCACTCGAGTTGTCCACTCGGGAACCTTGCATCAAGTGAATCCACTATTAGTCAGCCTAGAGTAGAGCTAAACAAATACCCTTTATTAGGAGCATACATTTCATGACCTAGGAGGTTTAATACCCTCGGTGTATTAAGCCCATTAGATGACTTTATCCAAATGTCCAAGTGGGTCCACGACCACAAGTGACACTAATCATACTTTATGTGCATGTGTGAAGGAAAATTGTGCCTAAATATTGACCATCTGCTCTAACTAATTAAACTTTAGTGGCGGAGGGAATGACTAACCTTTCTATGACAAGTATGAAGACTTTACATTGGAGTACGCTGAAATCAACAATGAACGAGAACCTAGGTCATCTCAAAATGGACCTAAGAAGTTTAGACATGACAAAATTGTATTTACTTTATTTAGATTAGGTAGTGCTTTATGTTGCTTTCATTTGATATGTAATAAATATTACACCACATTTGTACTTTATTTTTTGGGAAATAGATTTTTTTTTAATTAGCCAAGAGCAATGGGATGACGTATTATAGCACATTTTACCCTTCAAATAAACATTAGGCCTACCTATGGCCCAAAGAGGTCACATGCATATTAGGACGCGTTATTGTTGTTTGATATACTTGTTTACATGTTGCTTGACAACTTATTTATCTCTATTTGATGAATTATTTGTTATATTACTTATTTGACTCTATGTGATCATGACTTTAATTAGATATTTTAATATGAGACTAACATCATTTGCATTTTTATTACTCCCAAAAGAGTTGATACGTGTTGACATTCAAACTGGCCGACCATCCTTACTTCACTAGGTCAAAGACGTCAGCATTACCTCGACGTAGTTGGTTTGTTCAAGGAAGAAAAACTACTATGTCTAATCCAGCCGCATCTATTTCAACTAGCTTGGAAAACATCGTGATCCCTAGTGATCCTCCCAAGACTTTCGAACATAGAACTAATATTCAGCATGATGAACGCATCGCCCTCTTAACTCAAGAGATTGAGGATCTACGTAGAGAATTGAATTGGGTTTGGGACTTGACCAATTTGTCCAGCACACTCCAAAGTCCACCTCCTGAACCTAAAAATGTCGCACCAAACCCACCTCGTTTTCCATCACTTGAATCACCAGTTCCTGAACATTTCCCTCCACAAAGTCATGCTCCTACCAATGACAACTTACCTCCAATCACCCCCGCAAATCCACCAAATCCATCACCCTTCTATACTCTTCCACAAAGTCAACCACATACCTACACTACCTATGCCACTCCTAATCCACCACCTGTTAACCTACCAAGTCAATCGCTAGTTCACACTCTTTACATTCCTTTATCCGCTAACACTAATCCACCACCAACAATTACTCCTCTAAACCCACCAAACCAACCACCTATCTATACCACTTATAACACACCACCTCCAATCCAAAACACTCCTACCCTCCAAACTTATCCAACCCAGCAAATACAAGGGCCACATTTTGTAACTTCTAACGCGCAATATGTTCCTCGAGTATATGCAGCGGAAACACAAGCCTTTACCAACCCAATGACGGTTAGGTTCCAACTCGAGGTGGATCAATATGAGGAAATGGAAAAGGATGCAAAAGCAAGGCCAGATGATGTGTTGGCAAAAGAGATACGTAATCTTAAGGAAGCAATGAGAAATCTTCAAACTGCTAAGGAAGGCAAAAGCGTAGAATAGGAGGATCAATGTGTTCATCCTGACGTTCATTTGCCCATAGGGTAAAAGCCATCAAAATTTGATACATTCAATGGAACGGGCGACCCTCATACACATCTAAGGGCTTATTGTGACAAACTGGTTGGAGTAGGTAGAGATCAGAATATAAGAATGAAGCTATTCATAAGAAGCTTATCTGGTGAGGCTCTTACTTGGTATACGCAACAAGATGTTCGTAAATGGCGTGGTTAGATTGATATGGCACAAGACTTCATGGATCGATTCAGTTTCAATACCGACATCACACTAGATAGAGTCTACATGACTAAGGTAACCAAGAAGTCAAGTGAGACATTCCGCGAGTACGCGCTACGTTGGAGGTCAGAAGTAGCCAAGGTTCAACCCCGAAGGAGTGATAGAGAAACGACCGCTGCCTTCATTGAATACCAGGGTAGCACCATAAACTATGAGAAGATGATAAGCATGATAGGAAAAAAGTTCACAGAAGTTGTCAGAATGGGAGAAGCCTCATAAGAAGGAATCAAATCGGGAAAAATTCAGGATCTCACAGCCTTGCAAGCTGCAAGACAAGCTATTCAATTTGGTTCTGTCAACGGAAACAAAAAGAAGAAAGAAGATGTAGCTGCAGTCATGAATATCCAAGGATGCAAGACAAGCCAAGCTCTTCCATACCTTAATCATCCACATCAACCTTTATACCCTTACCAATATGCTGAGCCCTACCAAGCTCCACCAACTCCTCACCCTGTCTACAATGCCCAAGTAAACAACGACCAACCTCGAGCCCCTGCCTACCAAAACCCATGTCCATACCAACCCGTTCAAGCTTCGACGTACCAAAATCGCCACATGTTGCACCAGGAACCCGTCTAAATCCTGAAATCAGGAACACCCGCAATTACACCCGATTTGCCGGACCTTTTGCCCAATTATTTGAAAGACTGAAAGTAGTTGGTATGATACAGCCAATTGAAGGGAAAATTCCCGATCCTATTCCAAGATATTTTGATGGTTCCAAACGTTGTGCATATCATTTCAGAATTGTTGGGCACGATACCGAGGATTGCTATGGTCTCAAAAACAAGATTGAAGCCTTAATCAAGGAAGGAGCAATCTAACTTACTGGAGCTCAACCTAATGTAAACGACAACCTTCTACCTATCCACGAGAAAGCTAATGTGGACATGATAGTTGTTGAGGAAGATTGTGATATGAAAGGATCATTGTGTCAACTGAAAAGGTGGGAAAGGGCACGTCATCAACCTTTGTTGCCCCTGTGAAAATAGTCCAAGCAATGGACGTTACTTCTACAACTACTCATAACATTGACCATCTGAGGTGCCGAACCAAGAGAGACTTTGAAAAATTGGACTTGTACTCCATCCCTGGTTCGCAGGAGTCTTGGTAGACTGAACATGTAATGAACTTTTGAAATAGCACGATTCCCCAAAAAAACTGAGGCCTAAATCGTGCCTAAATGTATGTTGTTTTGCCTCAACTTTTGAAAGCTTAATTGCAAAACCTATGAATGCATTTACTATTTTTCTTAACTTTCTATTATTTATTACCATCTGATTTATTTAGTATATAAATTATCAAATCTGCCAATTTTATGATTGTGACACATAATGCAACGAATGAGTACCAAACAAGATTATTAAGAACAGGAAGACAACATACATCTCGAGAGAACAACTGAGAAATTTGAGGACCAGATATGATTCCACTTGGAAGTAATTGAAATAGCCGATGGATAATGACACAAGTATGAAGGCTATCAATTAAAGAAGAAATCAAAGGACGACTTAAATTAGATCAGTTAGTCTGTAACCTTCCCATTTATGTTACGAACTATGTTGTACTGATCCCTTTGGTGGGATACGTAGGCAGCCTACATAGGGTTCGGTTACATTATAGCAGAAAATCCAAAAAAATCCTTATTATTTGGAGAACTACGTCTGATCTGATTCCCGCAGCGGGATACGTAGGCTATCGACATACGGCTCGGCCACAATTAGGGAGAAATCTGAAAAATCTTTTACCATTTATGTAACAGAACTACGCTGACCTGATTCCCTTGGTGGGATACGTAGGCAATCCACACCGGGTTTGGTCCCTTTATTAGAAAAAATCCCAACAATTTTTTTAATGTAATTTGAACAACGTCCTGACTTGATTCTTGTACAACAAGATAAATACGCAACCTATATAAGGTTCGGTCACACCACAACATAAGTTTAGTGTACCCTCCTGAATCCAAAACTAGGGCAATTTTCGGAAAGACGGAGACAAGAAATAATTGGAAGTTGCCAAAGTTCGGACAAGACAAGAAGTATGCAGGTAAAGGATGTGTCAATTTGTTTCGAAAAGTTTCACAATCTAAATGTTGGCAGAAATAACAACCTATATACATATATTTATATACATATCTTTCCGCTATATACATGTGCTTACATATATATCTTTCAAATGATTATATTTTCTTAAAAACTTTCACTACTATTCGTTTACCAAGACTTAAACAGAGATCACAAGGTCTGAAGAAATAGGATGAACGGAGCATTAACAACGTTAAGCTTCGAGTCAACACGAATTAACTCCCCCCTTCCAAACTAAGAATTCATCTTTGAGTGCAGGAATAAAAAGACCGCGAGATCAACAGTCAAGTCTATCAATCATGGCCGAAAAGCGTCATTTGGCTCGCCGTGGCCTCTCCTTAAAAGCCAAACGACTTTATTTCTAACTTTATCTTTAATTTTATTTCTTATCACAACAACTTTATGATTTTATTAATAAGTACACCTATTTTGCATGTTGTCAAGATCGAAGGCGAATTAACATCAAGATTACATGTCGAAGATCGAAGACGTCAGTAATTTCGCCTGTCACGATCTTGTCAACATCATTAGCCGAACGGCTTGACTCTTAATTTAATCTCCACTTTATTATTTTCTTTGTTGTTATTCATTTTAACTACTTTAATGACTTTACCTGAAATTTTGCAAAAATCAACGTCACACTCTGAGGACAACTGTAGAAGTTAGGCTCGTTCGCCATTAATAAGACATTTAGGCCCATCCGCCTTCAATAGGATATTTGGGTTCGTCCACCTAAAATAGGACGTATCGGGTTCATCCACCCTAAAATAGGACATTTCGGGTCCATCCACCCTAAAATAGGATATATCGGGTTTGTCCACCCTAAAATAAGACATTTCGGGTTAGTCTACCCTAAAATAGGACATATTGGGTCTATCCACCCTAATATAGGATATATTGGGTTGTTTGCCCTCAAATAAAACATGTCGGGTTCGTTCGCCGTCGAATAGTATACTTTATGAACTTATTGATGACTTCTTGACCAACCGGAAGGCAACCGGAAGCAACATTTGGCTATACAGCCTCATCTGCATAAGCCGAATGGCTACACACTCTCTACTTTATCAATTACTTTACGATTCACTTTACCAACTTTAACGACTTTACCTTGAATTTACAGACATCATTTACCATCGAGTCCCCGAAAACAACTAGAGACATCACTATCGTCAAGTCCCCGAAGACAACCGGATACACTATTTGGCTATACAAC
The DNA here is from genome assembly GCF_029784015.1 of Lycium ferocissimum. Lineage (NCBI taxonomy): Eukaryota > Viridiplantae > Streptophyta > Magnoliopsida > Solanales > Solanaceae > Lycium > Lycium ferocissimum. Next base: position 20,689 of record NW_026726231.1, read on the forward strand.
CTCATCTGCATAAGCCAAACGGCTACGCACTTACTTTACTCTCTACTTTATCATTTACTTTACCTACTTTAATGACTTTACCTTAAATTTACAGACATCATTTATCATCGACTATCGGAAGACAGCTGGAGGCCTCTTTTTATCATTAAAGTCTCCGAAGACAACCGGAGATATTATTACTCCTTCGGCATAAACATGTCATGACCCATTCTAGGGCCGCGCGAGCACCTACCTTTTCTGCCTCGGTAGGCGAACTCTATCATTGAATTAATTAAAGACAAATCATTTAAACCAATTGATATTTAGAACTAACGGCGGAACGTTATAAAATATTCAATAACCTCAATAATTATACGATTACAATAGTTACACTATTACAGACTCGATCCAACCTCCCATGACCTGGTCTGGACTAGTACAAGAGCGACTAAATGAATTATGATTTCCACTACATTTTAAGATTCCACCTCTATCCTAAAATGAGATGGGAGGAGGCCTTCTAGATAAGCACCGCACATTTTCGCTTCATATCACAATCAACTACCTGAAACAATCTACACACAAAAAGGATGTAGCGAGTGCAATATTAGTACAATCCACGCGTACTGAGTAAGTATCATAGGCCGACAATGGTTAGTAACACATATCAGTAAAAGAATTCACAGATAACATGATAACAACACAATCAAGTCATACGTCTATCTACCACACACTGTACGTCGATACCTTTAAGCATTAATTTCACTCTAATAATCACCAGTCAATCTCACAACGATCTCGGAACTCACATATCATTAAATCGTTTGTTTCGGTCTAGTAGTCAACTCATCATTAAGACACCCGTTATCCTACATCACATAGAGACCAAACATGTAACTAATCTTACGGACGGTTTCTGTGATACTTCAACAAGTTCAATCAATAAATCCAGATCCAAGTACACGTCATTGCCTAAGTAAAGCATCTAATCCCAAATTTGCCAAGTCTACATATATCAAGTCCGAATCCAACATCACAAGTACAACACCAACATCTCAATATCAAATAATAATGCAATGCAATGTAATAGTGTATGAATGCAATGCAATGCAATAGTCTTTGAATGCAGTGCAATGCCATGTAAATGAGGTGTACACATGTACTCCGGACGGAAATATAGACGTCTCGGTAGTACAACCCAGCGTGACTCGCCAAGTCTAAGTGCCACCCATCCCGGATCTTTGTCCAACAGCCAGACGGGACCCCGGATCTTTGCCCATGGGAGGTTCTCACCGGCACCACTCTGGGGAACCCGCGGAGTCCATGCACTCACAACGATTCCAAAAAATCATGGAATCGGCCATGCAACAACGATTCCGGATTTGATCATCGGACATCGGCCATACCACAATCACTCAAGTAAAAGAGTCTTATCAAATATCAATTTCACATAATCAACGATTCCGGAATTGATCATCAGACATTGGTCATTTCACAATCACTCAAGTAAAAGAGTTTTATCAAATATCAGTTTCACACAATCAATGATTTCGGAATTGATCATCGGACATCGGCCTTCTCACAATCACTCAAGTAAAAGAGTTTTATCAATTATCAGTTTCACACAATCAGTGATTTTGGAATTGCTCAGCTGACATCGGCCTTCTCACAATCACTCAAGTAAAAGAGTTTATCAAAATATCAGTTTAACTCAATGAACGATACCGGATCATAACCGGGTATCGACCATGCATCATGAATGAATGAGAATGTGTGCAATGCGTGTATCAACATCAAGCTCAATATCACAAGTACCAACAATGGGTACGCCAACAATGTATCATATCACAATACCAACAGTGGGTATGCCAACAATATATCAATATCACAATACCAACAGTGGGTATGCCAACAATATATCAATATCACATTACCAACATGGGGTATGCCAACAATGTATCTATATCACAATACCCGCCTACAATATATCCGAACCCCAAATACCACAGAGGGTATGCCAATAATATATCTGAACCAAGACGGATAACAGGATCTAATCTCTATCAACAACTCATGGTATCAAGCCAACACAATAGAATAGTCAAACACAACACAACAGGGTGGCTAGTTCCAACACACAACAGGTCAATCAATCGATATACATTATTACCACTTCCTTAAATAAGCCTATTAGCTTAGAACAAAAATCTCACCCTACACTCAAAATCCCTCGTCACAACTCATTTAGGACTCAATCACAATCGTTGGTACATTTTATCCTCCCATTCCTCCACTGGATTCACTATTAATGGCATAACACAAGTAATCACATATTACGAGAATTTTTCATCATTAGGCAAAAAATAAGTTTCGTCCGCTACTCCCAAGTCACATAAATCCACCGATATTCATGGAAAACCACATCAAACAACCTAAGGAATCTACAGGCCATAAGCCCGAACAAACAAGTCACACAACAATACTATCCTAGGATTCCATCCCAAATCTCTGATTTCTTACATATGCATTCTCCGTTCCTTCTAATACAAAAGATGGGAAACTAACCGGAGTCTACCGAATGGAAGCCATAACCTACTTGGCGTACCGAACAGGTGCCACGAACCCACACATTGCCTTGTCTTTCGAAGCGTCTCCAAATAATCAAACTCATATGAATTCTATGTAAGAAATCATGAATAATGATATCCATATTGGCTATCTTCTTTTCGGGTCAAATTCCAACCCTTAATTTAGGAAAAACGGGTCTCAAAGGCAAAATAGGAATTTTATGATCAAGATACCAAATTCAATACCAAAAGGTCAAAACCCATTACTTTAATCATAGGAATACTCAATTAATTCTCAAAATCATCATTAATATGAAAACCCCCAAATTTGGGTCTAAGAACCCTAATTTTAATTCATGAAAATCAACTCTAGAATGAAAGATTAATGATTAACAAGCCTAGATATGACATTATCTAGCATGAACAACAACATTTAACCATAACATAGGAATCCAAACCGTTTTTAAAATCCTTTTATGAAAAACCCCATAAACTCTCTTTAAATCTTAAGCTTCTAGGAATTTCTAGCATGGATTCTTACTTAGGGAAGAAAATAGAAGAGATTAGGATTAGGGAACTTACTTCCAAGAGAAATCTGTCAATAAACCTCTCAAGCCGCCTCCAAGGTGGTAAGAAATATAATAGAAGTTATGGGAGGAAATAAGGGTTTTATAAGGTTCTTGAAATCAGAAAACTGTCCATCGGCCGCTATAGCAGTCAAGAGGCCACTATAGGGGTCACCCTACCGCTATGGCGGTCACCAGACACCAGAAAATTCTAATGTCTTCCAAACTTGAAATTGACCCTCAGAATCATCCTAAAACCTCTCAGACACAAACAGAATATGCAGATATACATAAAAACCCGCTACGAACGCACTCGTAGTCTCGGAATTCCCATCAGAGGTCTTGGTGACCTAGTCAACCCCTGATACCTCAAAATTAACTTTCCAACCCAGGTCCCAAAATGCACCCGAGTGCATTGAGAATCGAAACAAATATGCACACAAGTTCTAAACGACCATCCGGACCTCTCAGAATGATTTTTGAAAAAGGTCCGTTTACTCAAAAGTCAACTTTGAGTCAACTCATTTTTGCTTAAAGCCCAATTTTTCTAGAAAAAATTCTAAAACCCATAATGATGCCTAGGAAGTCATGCCAACTATCTCCTCAGGTCAAAATAGTTCTAACGAGACTCAGGAATGGGTCAACGAGGGCAAAAATAGAACAATCACGGTAACAACAAAACGGGTCATTACAAAACATCACTCATCATTTAAGTCCCTGAAGACAACCAGAGACAATATTTGGCAACACGGCCTCATCATTTCATAAGCCACACGGCTTCATCCTCATCCTTATACACATAATAATATTGTATTACTTTATTTTGTTCTTTTGACTTAACTCAAAACCTTACAAACGACTTTAACATGAATTTTAAGTAACTTTACTTGAGATATTACAACATCGGTTGTTGAGCTAACCACATCAAGACTCCGGTTTGAAAATAGAGACATCATTTCGACTCATCAAATTTTCATTTTTCCTAGCCATACAGCTCTACATTTATCTCAATTTATATTTCATTTTACATTCTACTTTATCTAACTTCATTTGCTAACTATTTTACCTTAAGTTTTGGCCAGAAAATACAATCCACATACACCAATTGCAACAAACGCAGCACAACGTAGAACTTTATCTTATGCAGTGAACTGGGCAAATATGCTGAAGAGGAATGTCAAAATCACAAGAAAAGATCACAAATCTATTCTAGAACTCAACTCCGCCTATGTCCATAAACACATGATACGTAGGTCATCTAAAACTTTTCTTCTCAGACTTCCGTTAAATCTCAACTCACTCAACTCTTTTCACAATCTTATATCTCTTTCTATATCCCAGTGTCCTCATAACTTGACACTGGGGAAAATTTTGAGAATCTGCATCGTATCTAGTAAAGTCCTACTTATGAGTGTGTTGTGAACCATATTTATAATTATGAGGCTATAAACATACATTCCATTCTCAAAAATTCTTGTCACCTGTCTTTAACCCCTCGAGGCTACAAATCTGATAGTAGAACTCTTCTCAAATTCGAACTACGCCGATGCCCACAATCCTTGGGATAGGCAACTCAAAATTTTTCCATATCTATATTCATCCAACATCATTCCAAAATCATCAACTATTTTCATTACTCCATCAATCTTCACTTCACAACACCTCGGTCTCACCATAATTTGACACTGGGGCAAAAGGCAGTGTCAACATCGACTCATTTCTCTCGAACTACATATGGCCTGATTCTCATGGAGCTCGAGATAAGTAGGCAACTCGAAACCGGAGTTCGGCCATAATTTTTGCAACATCCCTTCTACCCTATAATTTTTCAACATTTCTTCTATCCCATAATTATCCAACATCCCTTCTACCCTATAATTTTTCAACATTTCTTCTATCCCATAATTATCCAACATTCCTTCTATCCTATAATCTTTTTCGAGAATCCCTTCTACCCCCAAGATATTTTCCGCCATTTCTTCTAACCCATATTTTCTCAAGTTCTTCCAAGTTCATATCTATTGGTCAGGGCAAAATTGGCTACTACGTCAACTTCTTCACCCAAAAACTCTTATATCATCTCTGGTCGAAGAGCGGCAAGCTGCTGACACCCAATTTTGACCCTCCTTTCTTCCAATTTATTTCCCCTAGCTTTTAAGTTAATTATAAATAAAATATTGTATCGTCGATACTATTTTCATTACTATTAAGAGATTCAATTACTATAAACATTATTCTCACTATTATTATTATCATAATCATTATCATCATTTGTTGTTGTTGTTGTTGTTTTTGTTGTTGTTGTTGTTGTTATTATTATTTAAGCTTTCTCATGTTCATTGACATAATCAAGTAGTAATACTATTCTAGTTTTACACTTTATAAATGGCTATTATACTTTTAAGATAGCATTTTATTTAAGTGTTAGCAACTATAATTTTGTGAAGGTAATTTAATTATTTAATATTATTAATATTACATGGTATTATATAATATGGCTAAAAGTATGATTTATTCAATGATGAAGCTCAAAGAAATTCAGAAGAAGAAGGGAAAAAGGCCAATGCTAATAGCTAACTTAAAGGCCCAAAGTAGCAACCGAATGACCTAAGCTAGCCCATTCCCTCAAGCCCAACAAGAAGAGCCATCAGCAGCCCACATGGAATTATCCTACCCAAAATATCATTTTGCTCTAGGCAAAACTAGGGTTACACTTACCATCCAAACAGCGCCTTTGTCCCTTTTCCTCTTCTAAACAAAATTCATCCCTCTTTAGCCATAATCAGAAGAATGCATGCCTTATTTCGGAAAGATTTGCTTTTTATCAGGAAAGTATAGGGGATACACATGGCTTTTCTCTTGATTTTTGACTATTTTCATTTTTTCGAATCTGCTCTCTTTCTCTTTCTGAGCAATCTGACGAAGTCCTTCCAAAATTCCAGTGTTCATATTTGAACGGTCCATTTGACTCAATTTAAACCCTTTACCATTCAAAATCCCGCCCACAATCTCAAACCCTAAGCTTGTCTTATAAATACTAGCATTTGGAGTCCATTTCAAAAGAGGTTTTCTTTAGCCGCCACTGCTTACTCTAATACTCACGGCACTACACTTCAAAATATTTCTCTCTAAGAAAAATCTAGCTTCTTTCTGCTTCTGTTGGTTGCTTAACCAAAACAGAGGAGTTTTGCTTTTGCTTGAGCCGGAAGTCCGTCGGATCTAAGACCCCGCACCCAGAAAAGGTCAGTGTTGATATCCCATTTTTTTATGCCGTCGATATGCGACTTGATGCATGTTTTTGTCAACGTGTGAAAGTATTCAGTTCACTAACCATGCTTCAGCTTTAAAAAATTACTATGTTTTCAAGGTCTTTATTTTACCGTTGAAGTCATATTTATTAAATGGTTGTTTATTTTATCCTCCTTGTTTTGAATGCTGTATAAATTTCATTGTATGTTTCTATGTGTTTAGAGAAAATAGGAATTAAAATCTTATCTTTCCATATCTCTTTTTTGGTTGAAATCAAATTTGGTGTTTAAGAAACAATCGTGTTTTGATTTGTTCTCGCCTGCAGTTGTATTATAATATGTTAATGTAATTTGTTACTGTTGTGACATGATAAAATAACGTGTTGAGTTTTTCTTTTTGCATTTGAATGGACTCATAGAGATTTTGTGGCTAAACCATGATGCTAGATACTTTTTACTATATTTCTAATTTTTTTTTTTTTTGCCTACATCAATAGGTCCTGTTTTGATTTCTTTTACATCATATATGTCATGCTCCTGGGCTGCATATTTATATTCATTGATGAAAAATCATGTGTGTGTGTTTTATTTTTTTATACTAAAAAAATCATTGAATTTATACAGTGTTCTTCTTTTAACAAAACCGGCAGTGAAACATGTGTGATTTTGGTAATAGTGTCATTTATCTTCTCGAAGACTGTCTATAGTAGTTTTAGCATACCAGTGTGTGACCTTTGGTGATGAACCTTTGTGTTGACCTTATTGATTGCATACTCATAAATCCGTTTATGTCATTTTCTCACTGTGAAGAGGTGAAATTGATTCTAATTTTCTTCTTTTCCCCTTATTTTACATGTGCACTTTGGAGCAAATGGAGTCTTAAATCGAGACTCTATCAAAAGTTGGGGCCTTAACCCAAGACTCTCCTATTACCCGAGCATGGTGTCAATTCTGCAGATTTTCCATTAAATGCATCAGATCTATCAAGAGGAAGAAGCGAATTTCTTTTAGGACCTCCCATGACTATCTTTTCCTTACCTGTCATTCTGTCTTCATTTAAAAAAAATATATATATATATAATTGTTGGTTTGCTTATGTTTTGTGTATCCCTCTTTTGAAATTTTAGGATAAACTTGATCAGTGTATGTTTTATTTGATCATTTAGGCTAACCCAATCATTTATTATTTATAAGGTAATATTTTCATCTCGTAAAGAGCAGTAATGATTACATGAGTAAGAACTTAGATGATGAATTTGACAACAGTTTTTAAGGCATCGCTATATCGTTCGGAATAAATTAGTACACTACTTAAACTTGTGTATTTCTCAAATCTAATTTTAATTTCTTGCTAAAAATTATTACTTTGGAAATGATGGATTAATATTTCCACTTTTCAGTTTTTGGGATCTTTTTTGTAAAAGAGAAGATTTTGATTTGGAGACTTTGCCCATAAACCAACTACTTTACTAAACCATTTTGATTCCAAAATGTTTTAAACCATCCAGATGCTTTTCTTTTTTTAGACAATGAACTGCTCAAGTCATTTTTGTGTATCTATTTGACCATCTGAATGTCTCACAACTTGTAAGGATTTTCCATGTTCTGATTTTCCTCGAAAATTTAAAGTTGACAACTATTATTAATGTTTTTTAGTTTGTTAGTTAGTCAAGTTATTTTCTCAAATAGTTATAGAGTACCAAAAACGCTATACTTATATTTTGAGATTATTTTTTAATTAACCTATGTTTGGCCGGTTAACCGTAGCTAACGGATCTTAAAGGACGCTTGACCCCTTCCCTTTAGAATAACTAAGAACCCTTGCCTAGAATTTTTAAGTTAGTAGATCTTACCGGAGTTAAACTTTAGGCAATCACTTTAATAACCTTTAGGTGTCCTAATTCACCACACATAACTAGGTGGCAACTCCTTGACCCTAATTAACCCCCGGAATTACCGGAATGTTATAAACCATTTTGACTCCCGTTAAAATGGGGTATGACAGCCTGGCGAATCCTTGACCTTAATTAACCCCAGAATTATCGAAATGGTGTAAACCATTTTGACTCCGGTTAAAATGGAGTATAACAGATTGGCGACTCCACTGGGGAATACTTAGGTTCTGACCCTAACGGAGTTAGTGTAATTAACCTTTGTGTGGTGTGTTTGTTTTTAACTGTTTTTACATGCTATTAATTCTTTGTTTGATAAAAATTGTTTATGTGTTACTATTTGATTTAAATTGTCATCCCGTATTATTTTTCTCTATTTCTAGAAATTCACACTATCACAAATACACGCGAGGTGTGTTTTGCGCACCCGCAAATTTCGTTGAAAATCCCAATTTTTAGGAGAGTTGGATATGCGGGGGGTGTCCGGATTTTCCGTGTAACCGCGTAGCCTTCTCACTCGAGTTGTCCACTTGAGAACTTTAAGTCTAGTGAACCCACTCTTAGTCAACCTAGATTAGAGCTAAACCAACACCCTTTATTAGGAGCATACATTTCATCACCTTAATACCTTCAGAGTATTAAGCCCATTAGATGACTTTACCCAAACGTCGAAGTGGGTCCATGACCCCAAGTGACACTAATCATACTTTATGTGCATGTGTAAAGGATAATTTTACCTAAATATTGGCCATTTGCTCTAACTAATTAAACTTTGGGGAGGGGGGAACAACTGACCTTTATATGAAAGGTATGAAGACTTTACATTGGAGTATTCTTCAATCAACAATGAACGAGAACCAAGGTCATCTCAAAATGGACCTAAGAATTTTAGACACGACAAAATTGCATTTACTTTATTTAGATTAAGTAGTGCGTTATGTTGTATTCATTCGATATGTAATAAATATTACACCACATTCGATATGTAATAAATATTACACCACATTCCGGTAATCAATGCACATCCGCAGAGATCCATCCTTCTTCCTCACAAATAATACCGGCGCTCCCCAGGGTGATGTACTGGGCCTAATAAAGCCCTTCTCTAATAAATCTCTAAGCTGCTCTTTCAATTCTTTCAATGCTGCCGGGTGCCATTACGTACGGAGGAATGGAGATAGGCTGAGTATCTGGCAACAAATCAATAGCAAACTCTACCTCCCGCTCGGGGGGAAGACCTGGAAGCTCATCTGGGAATACATCTAAAAATTCATTAACCACTGGAACTGACTGAAGAGTCGGAGCCTCTGCTTCTAAATCATAGACACGGACCAGATGATAAATATAACCTTTTTTGATCATTTTTCTTGCCTTGAGGTATGAAATAAACTTACCCCTCGGCGATCTTTGTATTACCTGCCCATTCTATAAGCGGTTCCCACAGAGCCCCGGAAACGGACTATCTTCTTTTGACAATCAACATTAGCATAACAAGAAGCTAGCCAATCCATACCCATAATCACGTTGAACTCGGTCATATCTAACTCTGCCGGATCGGCCTTAGTACGGCGGCCACGGATAATCATTCGAACAATCTCTATAAATACGATCGGCTATAACGAGAATCCCCCTTTGGTGTAGCTACCTCAAAGGGCTCTATCGGCTCGATTCTATCCCAATTTTATTAGCAACAAGGTGAGAAATATATGATAATGTAGAACCGGGATTAATCGGTGCATACACATCTCGAGAGAAAACCGGTAATATGGGCGTGACGACGACATTAGGCGACGCCTCACGGTCCTGTCGGTCAATGCATAAATGCGGTTCGAAGGACCGCTAGAACCAGGAACTCCACCACGACCCCCGCCTCGGCCCTCGATGCGGCACCTCGCCCCGCGGGCGCGACACCGAGGATGAAGATGAACCACCGGCTGACCCGGTGGGCCGAGCTGGCCCGCCGCACCACCTCTAACGGGACAATCTCTCGTCGGCCCCCGACGGCCGCAAGTAAAGCACGCGCCGGTGGCACGAAAACACTCTCCCGAGTGCTGTCTCCCACAGTGGGGACACGGAGGTGCAGGTGGTCTCCTTCGACCGCCGAAACCTCGTCCCAGCGCGAGCACGAAAACCTAGGCTCGGCCCCCCGAATATCCCGCGCCCACGATCTCCCGGTAAGCTAACCGGGGGTGTGCCCCACGTGGGGGGGGGATATCTGCTCTCTCGAGGCCGGCCGCTCGAGGGGCACGCACCGCCTCGAAAATGCATCCGGATGATCTAGCCCTCTTGGGCTGGCCCCCACCCCGTCATCAACCCTATCGGTGCGGCGCCTCTGCGTACGTCCTCCATGCCCGGGTATGGGCACGTATACGAACGATATCCATACCGGGTACGGACCGCCAACACCAAGCATTTGTCAAGTCGCGGTCGGCCCACTATATCGGTGCATCCGGTCGGTCATGTCGCAACATATGTAGGCGCATATACGGCCGCCGAATCAAACTCTAAAGCGTACTCCCGGACCGGGTCCCTGCGCCCGGCGGTCTGTCTACTGGCGCGCCTCGCCTCCGGAGCGAGAAAATGGGCCGGGGAAGGCCTCTGTCCGTAAACTCGCCCCACGGGCCGGAGGGGCACCCTCGCCCTTTGGACGGCATCCGCCCGACTCATACCAATTGGGCGCTACATCGTGCAACCGGTATGACGCCATCTCAGCCGGCTCTTGTCTCGGAAGCACTAATCAATCGCAGTGCGGCCGCACCGTCGGATGAACTCGCATGGGTCCTCTCGCGGGCTTTGACCGAAAAACTCGGTGGCCCACAAAGTAGAAAATCACGGGCCTTGTGACCGTCGCGCTTTGTCTATACGATCCTCCTCCCCTGCTCCGTGCGTGGACACCCGCTACCAACCGAGTCAACCCGGGCCGCTTCTCGCGGGGTCCCATCATCCGCCCTCGGGCGGGGGGCGAGGTACGGTGCGGCGCGCGGGAGCGCGGTGGGGCCGCCCCCACGTGGCCGGCACCGTGGCTGCCCCAAATCCCTCCGATACTAGCGGCGTAGCGAACTAGCCGTCGGAGGTACGATAGCGGCTCGATACGGGCACGAGCCATAGTAGTCATCCGGAGCTCGCCGTGGTCTCTGCCCGGCCCGTAGACTTGCCCTATATGTGGCCTTCCTCGGAGGCATCGCTGAAAACATAACATTTCGTCAGAAAGAGTCATCCTGATAACACAGCTACATCGCACGATCTAAGATGCGAAAGAAGGACAACATCCTAAATGTCGTAGCCGCGTTTATAGATGTGGTGCACAACACACCGATAAACAAGACTCTACTAGACACAGTCTGTGGACATTCCGAGGACGAACCACTCTGATACCTCTTCTGTCACGACCCAACCCCGTAGGCCGTGACCAGTGCCCGATTTGGGCACCCAAACACAATCGTCGAATCCGAATCACATACAAACAGTTATGCAGACACAAATATCAAACGTTGTCTCGGATTATATCAAACTGTCGCAAACATATCTCAAACGCAGCCATATGTATATCAGAAGCCGACAAGGCTATCAAATGGCACAACGGCCCAAAACATGTACAAATTCAAGCCGGCTGCACGGCGAATGGGATCGCCCAGAACATAATATATACAAACACACCTGTACAGAAGTAGGCACAACCCACAAACATGTCCACAGACCTCTAAACAGATGAACAGAATCATATGACGGGACAGGGCCCCGTCGTACCCCTGAATAAATACATACAAATGCAACGAATGAATATATACCAAAATATGGGCTCGGAGAAAAAGGAGCACTCCCACGGATAAAGGTGTCCTAAGGCGGTGGATCACCAAGCTGTGCGTACGTGCTGCGGGCATGAAACGCCCCGAAAAAAAGGGGTCGGTACGAAATAATCGAGTATGCAAAGCAGAAAAAGTAGTATACAAATCTGAGTCGTAATCGAAATAGAGGTACAAAAAGTAAGTCTGAGTATCTGGCAACAAATCAATAGCAAACTCTACCTCCCGCTCGGGGGGAAGACCTGGAAGCTCATCTGGGAATACATCTAAAAATTCATTAACCAGAGGGGCCGGCGCGAAAGTCGGGCCTCGTTTCTAAATCATAGACACGGACCCGGATGATAAATATAACCTTTTTTGATCATTTTTCTTGCCTTGAGGTATGAAATAAACTTACCCCTCGGCGTCTTTGTATTACACCGCCCATTCTATAAGCGGTTCCCCCTCGGAAACGGACTATCTTCTTTTGACAATCAACATTAGCATAACAAGAAGCTAGCCAATCCATACCCATAATCACGTCGAACTCGGTCATATCTTTCTACGAGATCGGCCTTAGTACGGCGGCCACAGATAATCAGCCGAACAATCTCTATAAATCGGCGGCTATAACGAATCCCCTATTTGGTGTAGCTACCTCAAGGGCTTTATCGGCTCGGATTCTATCCCAATTTTATTAGCAACAAGGGGAGAAATATGATAATGTAGAACCGGGATCAATCGGTGCATACACGTCTCGAGGAAAACCGGTAATATGGTGACGACATTAGGCGACGCCTCTACAGTCTGTCGGGTGGCTAATGCATAAATGCGGTTCGAAGGACCGCTAGACCGAACTCCACCACGACCCTGCCTCGACCCTGCGATGCGGCATGCCCTCGCCCCGCCGCGCGATCTAGAGGATGAAGATGAACCACCGTCGACCCGACCCCGGCGAGGCTGGTTGTGCACCACCTCTAACCGGACAATCTCTCATTAGATGGCCCTGACGGCCGCAAGTAAAGCACGCACCGGTGGCACGGAAACACTCTCCCGGTCTTTGTCTCCCACGGTGGGGAACACGGTCTGGGTGGTCTCGTACGGCTAACGGAACCTCGTCAGCGCGGGCACAGAAAACTTTGGAGCTACGGCACCTTTGAATATCCACACCCTCTAATCTCCCGGTAAGCGCGGGGGTGTGCCCGTCTTTGGCGGGAGAGGATATACGCTATCTTTGTGCTTTGCGGGGTACCGCACCGCCTCGAAAATCCCCGAGAATATCCGGATGATCTAGCCCTCTTGGCGGCCCATCGTCAACCCTATCGGTGGCCTTCTGCTCGGAGGCATCGCTCGAAAAACATAACACTCAACAAAGTGCGTCCGGCCCGCTAGAAAAGAGTCATCCCGATAACAGCCGTACTCCCCGGACGCGCTTCCCTGCTCTATCTCGCTCGATCTAAGAGCCGGGGAAAGAAGGACAACATCCTAAATGACTCATGCCAATTGGCGTACCGCCCGTGCCTCCGTTGGCGCCATATAGACTGGTGCACAACACACCGATAAACAAGTGCCCACAAAGTACTAACACACCGTGGACATTCGCATGCGTGGACACGAACCGCTTTGATCGGCCCCCGGGCGGCCTCTCGTCCCATCACGACCAACCCCATAGGCGGCGGTGGGGCCGCCCCCGTGCGGGTGTGGGCGCGCCCCGATGCGCGGCGTTGGGCACCCAAAACAGCCAATCGTCTCTCGAACGGGCGGTCGTGGCCTTCCCGGAATCACATAACACTTCGTCGGAGAAACAGAGTCATCACGATAACGCGGCTACGCACGATCTAAGATGCGAAAGAAGGACAACTATCAAACGTTGTCTCGGATTATATCAAGACTGCCGCAAACATATCTCAAACGCAGCCATATGTATATCCAACCGACAAGGCTATCGAATCAAGTACCCCAAAACATGTACAAATGCAAGCCGACACGAGGGGGTCGCAAACATATCTCAAAACATGTACGAAATGACAAGCCGACGAGGCGCCACGCGCGAATAGGATTGCCCGAGAACATAATATATACAAACAAACCTGTACAGAAGTAGGCACAACCCACAAACATGTCCACAGACCTCTAAACAGACGAACAGAATCATATGACGGGACAGGGCCCCGTCGTACCCCTGAATAAATACATACAAATGCAACGAACGAATATATACCAAAATATGGGCTCCGGAGAAAAAGGAGCACTCCAACAGCAGATAAAGGTGTCCTAAACTAGTGGATCACCAAACTATGCGTCTGTACCTGCGGGCATGAAACGCAGCCCCCGAAGAAAGGGGGTCAGTACGAAATATGTACTGACTATGCAAAGCAGAAAATGTAGTATACAAATCTGAGTCGTAATCGAAATAGAGGTACAAAAAGTAAATGCATTTCCAAATTATCAAAATGTTACTTCAAAATATAAATCATGCATAGGGCACAGGAAATATGGTCGCCCGCCTATCGATGGCGCCATAACACAGCATAACACCAGAAAGTTTCAAATCTCCGAATCCCCGTCACATATCACAACACAGCATAACGCCCAATATAAGCGGAACCCGGCCCTCGAGCGAGGAGCTCGGTGCACCTTAAACACAGCATATCACCGGAGTATATCATAATGCGCACGACAACAGAACCGGCCCGGGACTCGGTGAAAGATATAATAGAATGCACGAACGGGGTCGTGAGTAACCATATGCATAAAATCATTATCGTAGACTCAAAAGATAAATAAAATGATCATACTTAAAATCGGGATATTAGTCATATCATATTTTGTCAAAAGTCGTCAGAATTACAAAAGAAGAGTCGCGGGGCCCACGGACGGGTGTTGACCCGAGTCGGGCCCGCCTATGAAAAACATACTTATCATACATCATACAATCATCTACGAGCATATCGAGGCAATCCGAGCCTTTCTGTGAAAGATACGAGCGTTCGTAGTTACGGAACTTTTAAAAGCCAAACTTTTTGTGCAAAAGTTGAAAATCAAATATTTCAAAGGCATAAAGGCCAATATTTCATCATACCAACATACGAATTTCAAAGAAGCGAATAGGAGTCATAAACATGCTCGGATTGCGAGAATAGAATTTCCTCGAGGCTCGTGTCATAGCCTATTTGTAACTAAGGCATGCCAAAGAAGAAAAAATGGAGCTTTACATATATACCTCGTACGCACTCAACGCTAGCTCAAACTCAAGATAAATCCAACCTACGTCTCGGGCTGCCCAAGGTCTACAAACAAGTCATGGTATGCCAAACATTAGCTATGGACGCTTAGGCATTTAATTCCAAACTAACACTAAATTCTACAGAAATTTGGACAGCATTTCCCCTGTAAATAGGCCACCCCGAGAATTTAACTTGGCCAAAATCAACAACAACAACAACTAACCTAGCAACATCAATAATCAATCCGAAAGGTAATACAACAACAATAACTCTCTTTTCCATCATTCAACAACATTCATAAATTCAATTCAACGGCTTACCTTCAAGCCAATATCGACGCTTATACATTCAAATACTAACCCGAACCCATACCAACAATATTTAAGGACATTCCAATCAATTCATACAACATTTCCAACAATCCAAAAATTGCTCCAATCTACCCGAAAACAGTCCCCAAACCCGAGACACCCCTATAACATACTCCTCATTTCCAAACCATGATTTGCATCAACAATTCACATTCTAGCAATGCTATTCTCATCAATATACAAATTACATCAAATGTACAATAACCTCCAAATCAGTCCGCAACAATTACAACATCAATTTGAGTCATTAAACATTCATTTCCAACATAGAATTCATAGCGACGACGACTAAAACACTAAGCGACATTAATGTGTTCTTTGTCATATTCCATGATCATTTTCGGCCAACACACAACATATATACATATGGATAATTCTCATTCATTTCTTCACACTACAACCATCAACATACTATATAGAACTTAATTCATCACTTCAATACAACACAACACACACACACTTACACGGCTAAATCTCACACACATGGCCTCAACTCCAACACACTATATTTCATGAATTTCCTTCATTTTAGCATACTACAACATACATACAACCTTTATAACACATAAAACATAATCAAATCTTACCTTTCTTCCTTCAACTTCACAATAGGATAGGGTTTGCGATAATGAAAACTAGCGGGTTGATCGCTCCAACGACACTTCCACACTACTTAGGGACCTCAAAATAGTGGGTTTGCATCAAAAAAATATTTTTAGAAGAGCTTGAATGAAAGTTGGTTTTCCTAGCTCTTGGCCGAGAGTTTGGTGGAGGGAGTTCTTCAACTTCTTGTTATTTTCTAAGTGTTGTAATGACTAAAGATGACTTAGAAGTCATCTTTTAATCCCCCACTAGAGTTGCACATGATCTTGGCCCACACTAATGTGTTGGAGCAATTAAAAGTTGACACAAAAATTGTGTGGGAGCCATCTCCCACTCACACGG
The DNA here is from genome assembly GCF_029784015.1 of Lycium ferocissimum. Classification (NCBI taxonomy): domain Eukaryota; kingdom Viridiplantae; phylum Streptophyta; class Magnoliopsida; order Solanales; family Solanaceae; genus Lycium; species Lycium ferocissimum. Next base: position 37,266 of record NW_026726231.1, read on the forward strand.
CCAAGGGCCTCAATTTGCATGATTTGCAAGTTCCAACTATATCAATTTTGGTCCCAAATTTTCCTAATTGTCCCATGCAACAAATTCATGCACAACTCATGACTCAAAATAAAATCGAAGGTCCAAAAATCCCGACTTTGCATCCCGGAATGGCTTTGTCCTTAACTTGTCATAATTAATCCGGATTGTTCCAATGCATAAAATACGGGATATAACATCCTCCCCCCCTTTAGAACATTCGTCCTCGAATGTTAGATTAACCTTACGGGTCATACAAACAATTTGGGGGAGTTTCTTTATCAACTATCACAACAACTCATTCATTGATTAACAATTCATTTATCAAACAACATAGTCAAGTGAAGGATTCGGATTACCTGTAGGTACTGGAAATAGGTGAGGATACTTCTTCTTCATCTGCTCCTCAGCCTCCCAAGTCATTTCTTCCCGGTTGTTGTTTCGCCAAAGCACTTTAACAGAAGCCACATCTTTATTCCGCAACTTTCTTACCTGACGATCCAATATGGCTATAGGCTGCTCCTCATAAGATAGCTCCTCTGTGACCTGTATGTCATCTACAGGAAAGATTCTGGAAGGGTCACCAATACATTTACGAAGCATAGAAACATGAAATACCGGGGTCCGCTCCCAAATCAGGTGGTAGATCTAACTCGTAGGCAACCTTGCCTATTTTACGAATAATCGATAAGGCCCAATATATCTCGGACCGAGCTTCCCTTTCTTGCCGAATCTCATAACACCTTTCATAGGTGACACTTTCGGAAAACCCAATCACCGATACGAAACTCTAAATGTCGACGGCGATTATCGCATATGATTTCGTCGACTGCGGGCGCTAACAACCGCTCCCGAATGAGTTTCACCTTATCCCTTTCTGCGGACCACATACGGGCCAATCAACTCGGTCTCCCCAACATCAAACCAACCGATCGGTGACCTACATTTTCGCCATACAACGCCTCGTACGGTGCCATCTGAATACTGGAGTGGTAGCTGTTATTATAAGCAAATTCAACAAGCGGCAAATGGTCATCCCAGCTACCTCTGAAATCAATAACACAGGCCCGCAACATATCTTCTAATGTCTGAATAGTGCGCTCGGCCTGTCCGTCGGACTGGGGATGGAATGCTGTACTGAGACTCACCTGTGTCCCCAATCCTGCCTGAAAGGATCTCCAGAAATTAGCTGTGAACTGGGCACCTCTGTCGGAGATAATAGATATAGGAACTCCGTGAAGTCGCACAATCTCCTTAATATATAACCTGGCATAATCCTCAGCCGAGTAGGTAGTCCGGACCGGAAGAAAATGGGCTGATTTTGTCAGCCGATCAACAATAACCCAAATGGAATCATACCTCCGTGGAGTGCGAGGTAAACCTGTAATAAAATCCATATTAATGATCTCCCACTTCCACGTCGGTATCTCCATCTCCTGCAATAGCCCACCGGGCTTCTGGTGCTCAATCTTAACCTGCTGGCAATTCGGACACTGAGCGACGAACTCTGCTATGTCTCTTTTCATACCATCCCACCAATATAAGCATCTGAGATCATGATACATCTTCGTCGACCCTGGGTGAACAGAATAACGGGCATAATGTGCCTCGCCCATAACCTGTCGCCGCAACCCTGCAACGTCAGGTACACATAATCTGCCCCTGTGTAATAATACTCCATCGGATGTAAGCTCGAACGGGGTCTTTTCCTTCTCGAGGGTTGTATCTCTATAGTGAGCCAGAATAGGATCCTCATACTGACGCTGCTTAATCTCTTCCGTAACAGAGGATTCAGAAATCCCTCGAACAGAAACCCCAACATCTCCAGAATCAGCCAATCGGACTCCAAGACTAGCCAGCTGATGGATATCGCGGACCATTTCTCTCCTCTCTGAAGGCGTGTCCGCTAGGCTGCCCATAGACTTGCGGCTAAGTGCATCTGCCACAACATTAGCTTTCCCCGGATGGTAGAGAATATCAACATCATAATCTTTCAGCAACTCTAACCACCTCCTCTGCCGCAAGTTCAGCTCCTTCTGTTTAAAGATGTACTGGAGGCTCTTATGATCTGTATAAATATCAACGTGAACACCATATAAATAATGTCTCCACATCTTCAAAGCATGAATCACCGCGGCTAGCTCCAAATCGTGAGTAGGATAATTTTTCTCGTGTTTTACGACTGCCGGGAAGCATAAGCTATCACCCTGCCGTGCTGCATCAACACACACCCCAAACCAATACCAGAGGCATCACAATAAATCACATACCCATCTGAGCCCTCGGGAAGTGTCAGGACTGGAGCTGTAGTCAACTTCTCTTTCAGCAACTGGAAGCTACGCTCGCAAGCATCTGACCACTGAAACTTAGCTCCCTTCTGAGTCAGCCTTGTCAAAGGCGCTGAAATCGAAGCAAATTTCTCTACGAATCTCCTGTAATAACCGGCCAATCCCAGAAAGCTACGCACCTCAGTCGGCGTCGTAGGCCTAGGCCAATTCTTTACGGCCTCAATCTTCTGGGTATCCACCCGGATGCCGTCAGCTCCAATAATATGTCCCAGAAATGCCACTGAAGTCAGCCAGAATTCACACTTAGAAAATTTAGCATACAGCTTCTGGTGCCGAAGTGTGCCAAGTACCGTCCTCAAATGATCTGCATGTTCTGCTTCTGATCGAGAATAAACCAGAATATCATCGATAAATACAATCACGAACATGTCTAAGAACGGTCTGAATACCCGATTCATCAGGTCCATAAATACTGCTGGGGCATTAGTCGACCCAAAGACATCACTGCGAATTCATAGTGCCCATATCGGGTCCTGAATGCTTTGTCTTGGGAATATCGGCCTCTCGTACCCGTACTCGATGATAGCGACTGATCGCAGTTCTATCTTGAGAAACACCGGCACCGCACCGATCAAACAAATCATCAATCACGGGGAGGGGATATTTATTCTTGATGGTTACCTTATTTATGCCGGTAATCAATGCATCCGAGAGATCCATCTTTCTTTCTCACAAATAATCTGGGCGCTCCCCGGGGTGATGTCTTGGGCCTAATAAATACTTCTCTAATAAATCTCTAAGTGCTCTTTCAATTCTTTCAATTTGCAGTGCCATTCGTACGGAGGAATGGAGATAAGCCGAGTATCCGGCAACAAATCAATAGCAAACTCTACCTCTCGCTCGGGGGGGGAAGACCCGGAAGCTCATACGGGAATACATCTAAAAATTCATTAACCACTGGGGGCCGGCGAAGAGTCGGTGCCTCTGCTTCTAAATCATGAGACACGGACCGGATGATAAATATAACCTTTTCTGATCATTTTTCTTGCCTTGAGGTATGAAATAAACTTACCCTCGGCGATTTGTATTACTCGCCCATTCTATGACCGGTTCCCCCGGAAACCGGAAACGGACTATCTTCTTTTGACAATCAACATTAGCATAACAAGAAGCTAGCCAATCCATACCCATAATCACGTCGAACTCGGTCATATCTAACTACCAAATCGGCCTTAGTACGGCGGCCACGAGATAATCATCGAACAATCTCTATAAATACCGGCTATAACGAATCCCCACGGTGTAGCTACCTCAAAGGGCTCTATCGGCTCGGATTCTATCCCCAATTTTATTAGCAACAAGGGGAGAAATATATGATAATGTAGAATCGGGATCAATTAGTGCATACACATCTCGAGAGAAAACCGGTAATATACGCGACGACATTAGGCGACGCCTCCGGTCCTGTCGGTGGCTAATGCATAAATGCGGTTCGAAGGACCGCTAGAACCGGAACTCCACCACGACCCCTGCCTCGGCCCGGCGATGCCGGCATGCCTCACCCCGCGGCGCGCATAGATACCGAGGATGAAGATGAACCACCGGCGACCCGGTGAGGCGAGGCTGCCCCGCGCCACCTCCCCATAATCTCTCTCGACGGATGGCCACGACGGCCGGTAAGTAAAGCACGCACCGTGGCACGAAAAGCACTCTCCTCTGAGTGCGCGTCTCCCACGGTTGGAACACGGAGGTACGGGTGGTCTCTCGACCGTCGGAGCCTCTCGTCCAACCGTGAGCTCGAAACCTCGAGCTACGGCCTGCCTCGAATAGCACGTACCATCGGATCTCCTACGCCCAGAAGCGCGGCGTGTGCCCGTGTCGACCGGGGGGAGGATATTTCCGTCTCTCGACGAGGCCGCTCGCTCAAAATCCCAGGTACGGACGATCTAGCCCTCTTGGCGGCCTGGTCATGCTCCGTCGGGCCGGCGCCCTCTCGTGCCGTCCTCCATACCCCGGGCGTGTGCTCGTACGCGGGCAATATCCATACCGTCGGGCCGCCATCACCAAACAACTATCAATCATGTCTTGGTCCGGCCCTACTATATATCGGTGCATCCGTCGATCATGTCGGCAACATATGTGCGCGCATATCCGGCCAACGAATCGAACTCTACCGTAATCCCGGACCGAATCGCCCTCTGCTTAACTCGCCAGGACCGTCCACTACGGCTCGCCGTGCCTCGGGGCGGAAAATGGACGGGGAAGGCCTGCGCAGAACCGCCCCATACGGCCGAGGGGCACCCTCGCCTACGGACGCATCCACGACCATACCGCTTCTGCCACATCGCGCAACCGGTACGACGCCATCTCAACCGACTCTCGTCTCGAAGCACTAATCAACGCGAAACAGGTACCGCATCTCGTCGATGAACTCATGAGGGTCTACGGGCTTTGACCGAAAACTACGGCGACCCCCACAAAGTAGAAAATCACGGGCCCTCCGACCTATCACGCTTCACACGATCATCCCCCTGCTCCGCGCCCGTGGACCTGCTTCGCTACCAACCGAGTCAATAGCGGAAGCGCCTCGTAAGGTCCCATCATCCGCCCACGGGCCGGGGGCCGGGAGGTACGGTGCGGCGCGCGGAGGCTGGCCGGTGGAGCACCGCTCTGTCTTTGCGGTGTGCCTATAGCCCCCCAAATCCTCCGCACATCGGCGGCGTGGCAGTAACGCCGTCGGAGGCACAATGGCGCGCTCAACTGGGCACGAGCCTAGTAGGTCATACGGGCTCGACGGGTCTCGCTCGCCGCGGCACTTGCGCCACCGGGCGGTCACCGTGGCCCTTCGGAGGCATCGCTGAAAACATAACACTTCGTCAGAAAAGAGTCATCCTGATAACACAGCTCTATCGCACGATCTAAGATATGAAAGAAGGACAACATCCTAAATGTCCTGTAGCCTCCTGTTTATAGATGTGGTGCACAACACACCGATAAACAAGACTCTACTAGACACAGTACGTGGACATTCGAGGACGAACCGCTGCGATCCCACTCCGTCACGACCCAACCCGCGGGCCGTGACTAGTGCCGGTATCGGGCACCCAAACACAATCTCAAACCCGATCACATACGAAACGTATGGCTTATACGGACACAAATATCAAACGGTTGTCTCGGATTATATCAAGCTGTCGCAAACATATCTCAAACACAACCGAATATATATCAAAAGCCCACAAGGCTATCAAATGGCGTGACGGCCCAAAACATATACAAATGCAAGCCGACGAGGCATACGGCCACGGCGAATGGGATCGCCTAGAACATATATATACAAACACACGTACGGAATAGGCACAACCCACAAACATGTCCACAAACCTCTAAACGAGACAAACGGAATCATATGACGGGACGGGGGCCCCGCCGTACCCCCCGAACAAATATATACAAATGCAACGAACGAATATATATACCAAAATATGGGCTCCGAGAAAAAGGAGCACTCAACGACAAATAAAGGTGTCCTAAATTGGTGGATCACCAAGCGTGCGTGTACTACAAGATGAAACGCGGCCCCGAAGAAAGGGGGTCGATACGAAATATGTGCGAGTATGCAAAGCGAAAATGTAGTATATAAATGCGAGTCATAATCGAAATAGAGGTACAGAAAGTAAATGCATTTCCAAAATATCAAAATGTTACTTTCAAAATATAAATCATGCATAGGGCACGTAAAAATATGGTCGCCCGCCTGTCGATGGCGCCATAACACAGCATAACACCAGAAAGTTTCAAATCTCCGATCCCCGTCACATATCACAACACGCCATAACACGGCATAACGCCCAATATAAGCGGAACCCGGCCCTCGGCGAGGATCTCGGTGCACCGTAACACTACATATCACGGAGTATATCATAATGCGCACGACAACGAAGCCGGCCCGGGACTCGGCGAAATATATATAGAATGCACGAACGAGGTCGTGAGTAACCATATGCATAAAATCATTATCATAGACTCAAAAGATAAATAAAATGATCATACTTAAAATCGGGATATTAGTCATATCATATTTTTTTGTCAAAAGTTGTCGAATTACAAAAGAAGAGTCGCGGGGCCCACGGACGGGTGTTGACCGAGTCGGGCCGCCTATGAAAAACATACTTATCATACATCATACAATCATCTACGAGCATATCGAGGCAATCCGAGCTTTTTGTGAAAGATACGGCGTTCGTAGTTACGGAACTTTTAAAAGCCAAACTTTTGTGCAAAAGTTGAAAATCAAATATTTCAAAGGCATAAAGGCCAATATTTCATCATACCAACATACGAATTTCCAAGAAGCGAATAGGAGTCATAAACATGCTCGGATTGCGAGAATAGAATTTCCTCGAGGCTCGTGTCATAGCCTATTTGTAACTAAGGCATGCCAAAGAAGAAAGAATGGAGCTTTACATACATACCTCAAACGCACTCAATATAATCAAACTCAAGATAAATCCAACCTACGTCTCGGGCTGCCCAAGGTCTACAAACAAGTCATGATATGCCAAACATTAGCTATGGACGCTTGGGCATTTAATTCCAAACTAACCCTAAATTCTACGAGAAATTTGGGCAGCATTTCCCCCGTAAATAGGCCACCCGAGAATTTAACTCGGCCAAAATCAACAACAACAACAACAACAACCAACCTAGCAACATCAAAAATCAATCCAAGGCAATACAACAATAATAACTCTCTTTTCCATCATTCAACAACATTCATAAATTCAATTCAACGGCTTACCTTCAAGCCAATATCGATGTATACATTCAAATACTAACCCGAACCCATACCAACAATATTTAAGGACATTTCAAATCAATTCATACAACATTTCCAACAATCCAAAAATTGCTCCAATCACCCAATCGCCCCCAAACCGAGACCTCCTATAACATACTCCTCATTTCCAAACCATGATTTGCATCAATAATTCATATTCTAGCAATGCTATTCTCATCAATATACAAATTACATCAAATGTACAATAACCTCCAAATCAGTCCGCAACAATTACAACATCAATTTGGGTCATTAAACATTCATTTCCAACATAGAATTCATAGCGACGACGACTAAAACACTAAGCGACATTAATGCGTTCTTTGTCATATTCCATGATCATTTTAGGCCAACACACAACATATATACATATGGATAATTCTCATTCATTTCTTCACACTACAACCATCAACATACTATATAGAACTTAATTCATCACTTCAATACAACACAACACACACACTTACACGGCTAAATCTCACACACATGGCCTCAACTCCAACACACTATATTTCATGAATTTCCTTCATTTTAGCATACTACAACATACATACAACCTTTATAACACATAAAACATAATCAAATCTTACCTTTCTTCCTTCAACTTCACAATAGGCTAGGGTTTGCGATAATGAAAACTAGCGGGTTGATCGCTCAACGACACTTCACGCTACTTAGGGACCTCAAATAGTGGGTTTGCATCAACAAAATATTTTTAGAAGAGCTTGAATGAAAGTTGGTTTTCTAGCTCTTGGCCGAGAGTTTGGTGGAGGGAGTTCTTCAACTTCTTGTTATTTTCTAAGTGTTGTAATGACTAAAGATGACTTAGAAGTCATCTTTTAATCCCCCACTAGAGTTGCACATGATCTTGGCCCACACTAATGTGTTGGAGCAATTAAAAGTTGACACAAAATTGTGCGGGAGCCATCTCACTCACACGGCCAAGGGCCTCAATTTGCATGATTTGCAAGTTCCAACTATATCAATTTTGTTTCCAAATTTTCCTAATTGTCCCATGCAACAAATTCATGCACAACTCATGACTCAAAATAAAATCGAAGGTCCAAAAATCCTGACTTTGCATCCCGGAACGGCTTTGTCCTTAACTTGTCATAATTAATCCGGATTGTTCCAATGCAAAAAAAAATACGGGATATAACATCTACGTATCTATAGAGTCTTAAAAGATGATTTATATGCATATGGTTTCTCACTACTCTGCTCGTGCGAGCTGTTATTACTTCATTCACTGAGTCCCGGGCCAGGACACGTATTCGTGCAACTCCACTGCATTATTCACTGAATCCCTCACTAGAGGGCCGGGTACGGTATATATATATATATGATGACATGATGATATGATGACATGATGATATGATGCTATGGGGATGGTGGCCAGGATGGCATATGATGATTCCATTCACCGAGTCCTTCACTAGAGGGCCGGGTACGGTATATATATGATTATTTCACCGAGTCCCTCACTAGAGGGTCGGGACACGTTATATGTATATGTATATGTATATGATGATTTTACTTACCGAGTCCCTCACTAGAGGGCCGGGACACGTTATGTATGCATATGTACAAGATGATTATTCACTTATGTTTCTAAGTCCCACAATGAATTGGATATGATATTGACATGCATGATTTATGTTTCAAAGGCAAGCCTTGTGGTTTTAAGTTCTTGTCTTGATTTTCTATACTCCTTATTTCAGTACGATCCTGTTTACTGTGTTTCATGCTTTACATGCTCAGTACATATTCCGTACTGACCCCCTTTCTTCGGGGGCTGCGTTTCATGCCACGCAGGTGTATACAGATAAGTAGGAGATGTTCCATTTGGATTAACGAGCTCCATTTCCTTCCGAGTCTTTGCCCGAGTCGGAAGTATCTATGTTATGGTATCTTGGGTTATGTTAGAGACTTTGCAGACAGAGTCACGTATATAGCATGTCAGTCTCGTAAGCGGCTCTGTAAGCCGATGTATCATTATGCATTATGTTATAGATTTCATATGATTACAGATTTTACTTGATTTGAGAAAGACGAAAAGCATCTTGTTCTTTTAAAAGCTTCCATTATGCATTCATTTCATGATTTAAGAGTCCAGTAAGATTATGAGTACCACGAGGATCAGCGAGTTCTCTCGGCCCTAAGTAAGGGTCAGGTGCCCATCATGCCCCATTAAGTAGGGGTGTGACATAGAGAGCTTGGATGAAATGTGGGAAATGAAAATGAGCAAGGGTCGTCCGTCCTTATAAAATAAAAATGTGACCCGACCCGATTTATACGGCCTACTATACGGGCTGTATAATTTATACGGTCCGTATAATACCACCAGGCTACACCCTTCTCTGGAACAAACCTACAGACCATTATACGGGCCGTATAATTTATACGATCCGTACAAATGGCCGTACAACTGGAAAAATTCCGATTTCCATTCTCGTCGATTCGTTTGACTTTCAATCCTTATGGAACCTTCTTGAAACTTATATAACACTTTATTAACTATACAATAGGCCCTATAGCAGCCCCTCAAGATGTTTCTAAATAGACATTAACTCAATTGTAGCGGAAACCTTTCCGAACACGACTTACATTTCACTTCCTTCAATGAACTTAGGCTCATATATTCATATAACTTCAAACTCTTATAGTATGCACCTTAAGTTATCTACTACTTCCCTTAATCTCATAAGGATTTCATAATTACCTTGAGCTCACCTTAGCCTATCCACAAGGCAACACATACGGAATTTTCGAGGTGTAATATTTCTACTTCTGTTGGTTGCTTAACCAAAACAGGGGCGTTTTGCATTCGCTTGAGCCGAAAGTCCGTCGGATCTAAGACCCCGCACCCCACCGCACCCAAAAAAGGTCAGTGTCGATATCCCCTTTTTTGATGCCGTCGATATGCGACTTGATGCATGTTTTTGTCAACGTATGAAAGTCTTCAGCTCACTAACCATGCTTCAGCTTTAAAAAATTACTATGTTTTAAAGGTCGTTATTTTACTGTTGAAGTCATATTTATTAAATAATTGTTTATTTGATCCTCCTTGTTTTGAATGTTGTATAAATTTCATTGTATGCTTCTATGTGTTTAGAGAAAATAGGAATTAAAATCTTATCCTTTCCATATCTCTTTTTGGTTGAAATCAAATTGGGTGCTTAAGAAACAATCGTGTTTTAAGTTGTTCTTGTCTGTAGTTGTATTGTAATATGCTAATGTAATTTGTTACAATTGTGACATGATAAAATAACGTGTTGAGTTTTTCTTTTTGCATTTAAATGGACTCAAAGAGATTATGTGGCTAAACCATGATGCTAGATACCGTTTACTATATTTCTATTTTTTTTTTTTGTGCCTACATCAATAGGTCCTATTTTGATTTCTTTTACATCATATATGTCATGCTCCTGGGCTGCATATTTATATTCATTGATGAAAAAGCATGTGTGTGTGTTTTATTTTTTATACTAAAAAATGATTGAATATATACTTTGTTCTTTTTTTAACAAAACCGGCAGTGAAACATGTGTGATTTTAGCAATAGTGTCATTTATTTTCCCGAAGACTGTCTATAGTAGTTTTAGCATAACAGTGTGTGACCTTTGGTGATGAACCTTTGTGTTGACCTTAATGATTGCATACTCATAAATCCGTTTATGTCATTTGCTCATTGCGAAGATGTTAAATTGCTTCTAATTTTCTTCCTTTCCCCTTCTTTTATGTGTGCACTTTGGAGCAAATGGAGTCTTAAATCGAGACTCACTCAAAACTTCAAGTCTTAACCTAAGACTCTCCCACTACCCAAGCTTGGAGTCAATTCCGCATATTTTCCATTAAATGCATCAGATCTATCAAGAGGAACAAGCGAATTTCGTTTAGGACCTCCCATGGCTATCTTTCCCTTACCAGTGATTCCGTCTTCATTTTAAAAAAAGAAATATAATTGCTGGTTCGCTTATGTTTGGTGTATCCCTCTTTTGGGATTTTAGGATAAACTTAGTCAATGTATATTTTATTTGATCATTTAGACTAACCCTATCATTTATTATTAATAAGGTAATATTTTCAGCTCTTAAAGAGCAGTAATGATTACATGAGTAAGAACTTAAGATAATGAATTTGACAACAGTTTTTTAAGGCATCGCTATATCATTCGGAATAAATTAATACACTATTTAAACTTGTGTATTTCTCAAATCTTATTTTAATTTCTTGCTAAAAACTATAGCTTTGGAAATGATGGATTAATATTTCCAGTTTTCAGTTTTTGGGAACTTTTTTCTGAAAGAGAAGATTTTGATTTGGAGACTTTTCCCATAAACTAACTCCTTTACTATACCATTTTAATTCCAAAATGTTTTAAACTATCCAGATGCTTCTTTTTTATTTTTTAAGAAACAATGAACGGCTCAAGTCATTTTCTGTATCTATTTGACCATCTGAAAGTCTCACAGACTTGTAAGGATTTTCCATGTTCTGATTTTTCTCAAAATTTTAAAGTTGACAACTATTATTAAGGTTAAAATATTTTTAGTTTGTTAGTTATACAAGTTATTTTCTCAAATAGTTATAGAGTACCTAAAACACTATACTTATATTTTCAAACTATTTTTTAATTAACCTAAGTTTGGCCGGTTAACCATAGTTAACGGATCTTAAAAGATGCTTAACCCCTTCCCTTTAGGATAACTAAGAACCCTTCCCTAGAATCTTTAAGTTAGTAGATCTTAAACGGAGTTAAACTTTAGGCAAACACTTTAATAAACTTTAGATGTCCTAATTCACCATAAATAATTAGGTGGCGACTCCTTGACCTTAATTAACGTAATTACTAGACTGTTGTAAACTATTTTGACTCCGGTTAAAATGGGGTATAACAACTTGGCAACTCCTTGACCTTAATTAACCCCGGAATTACCAGAAAGTTGTAAACCATTTTGACTTTGGTTAAAATGGGATATAACATGGTGTCCATTATGAGATTTTCACCGATCACCGTAGTATCTGCACGTGTTTAACCAAAGAGATCTTAATTCTAGGCAGTGGCGATGGAAGGAGCTCCTGAAGTACTATAACATCTCTATTCTTTATCATCCAGGAAAAGTCAATGTTGTTGCTGATGCCTTGAGTCGCAAGGCCATGAGCATGGGGAGTTTAGCATGTTTGGTTGATTCCAACTGTCCGTTAGCCATGGAGGTTCAGACTCTGGCCAACAGTTTCGTTCGTCTTGATATTTCAGCTCCGGGCAGAGTTCTAGCTTGTGTAGAGGCGAGATCATCCCTGCTAGATCAAATCCGGACTCATCAATTTGAGGATGCTCAGTTGAGCAAGCTTCGAGATAGGGTTTTGTGGGGTGAGGCCAAGGAGGCCATGATTGATTTTAAGGGTTCTTTGAGGATTAAGGGGCGCGTGTGCGTTCCTCGTGTTGGTGAATTAATTCATTTGATCTTGACTGAGGCCCATAGCTCTCGATATTCTATTCATCCGGGGGCGACTAAGATGTATCGTGATTTGAGGCAGCACTATTGGTGGCGTTGTATGAAGAGGGATATAGCCGATTTCGTGGCTAAGTGAGGTAATTTTCAGCAAGTTAAGTATGAGCACCAGTGACCTGGAGATGTACTTCAGAGGATGCCCATTCCCTGGTAGAAGTGGGAGCGGATTGCCATGGATTTCGTTTTGGGTCTTCCGAAGACACTAGGTAATTTTGATTTGATTTGGGTGATAGTTGATCGGTTGACTAAGTCTGTTATTTCATTCCCGTTCAAATTTTCTATATCGCGGAGAAGTTAGCCAAGTTGTACATTCGTGATATTATGAAATTGCATGGGGTTCCTTTTTCTATCATATCAGATCAAGGTTCTATCTTCACTTCCCATTTCTGGAGAGCTCTAGATGATGAGTTGGGTACCCGAGTGGATTTTAGTACAGCTTCCGCCCCAAGATTGATGGGCAGTCCGAGCGGACCATTCAGGTGCTTGAGGATATGTTGAGAGCATGTGTTATAGACTTTGGTAGTCATTAGGATCAGTTTTTGCCGTTAGCAGAGTTTGTATATAACAACAGTTATCACTCGAGTATTGACATGGCGCCTTTTGAGGCTTTGTATGGTAGGAGATGTAGATCTCCAGTTGGTTGATTTGATGCATTTGAGGTTCGACATTGGGGTACGGATCTATTGAGAGAGTCTCTTAAGAAGGTGAGGGTCATTTAGGTCAAGCTCGTGGCAGCTCAGAGTCGACAGAAGATGTATGCAGACCGAAAGGTTCGAGATTTAGAATTTACCATTGGTGATCAAATTCTATTGAAGATCTCAACCATGAAGGGTGTTATGAGGTTTGGGAAGAGAGCCAAGTTGAGTTCGAGGTATATTGGGCCATTTGAGATTCTTGACTGTGTGGGCGATGTTTCTTATGAGTTGGCCTTGCTGAAGAAATACCATGCCGATGGTACCTATATTGTTCGTTGGGACTCGATATTTCTTGATGAGAATTTGACTTATAAGGAGGAGCCTATTGCGATTTTGGATAGGCAGGTTCGAAAGTTTAGGTCTAAGAAGATTGCTTCTGTGAAGGTGCAATGAAAGTATCGTCCTGTTGAGGAGGCCAGTTGGGAAACTGAGTCCAACATGTATAGCCGATATCCCCGCATTGTTTGCTAATTCAGATGCTTCTCCATTCATTTCCCTTCATCGCTCGAGGATAAGCGATGGTTTAATTGGTATCTGATGTAACAACTCGCTTGGTCGTTATAGTCTTTTCGGCACTTTTTGACCCTTCCCTGAGCTTCTTAGCTCACTTTTGACCAGAGGAGACTATTGACACGCTTCCCGAGGTATTTAGATATGATTCGGGCAACTTTTTGGGAAATCTGGGCTTTAAGTGAAAAGAGTTGACTCAAAGTTGACTTTTGGGTAAATGGACCTTTTTCTGAACTTTACCAATTCCGAGAGGTCCGGATGGTCTTTTAGAACTTGTGCGAATATTTGGTTCGGTTCCCAATGCACTTGGGTGCATTTTGGGACTTGGGTTGGGAAGTTGGATTTGAGGCATCGGGGGTTGACTCGGTCAACGAGACCTCCTTTGGGAATTTTAAAGCCACGGGTGCGTTCATAGGGTGTTTTTATGTGTACCTGCTGGTATGTGAGCAAATGGCCTGTTACACCCCGTATCTTCGAAGAAGCACTTATCAAATTTGAAACATAAGTACGTTCAGTTATGGTTAAGTAAAATCACTTTGAAATATAGGCAAGCATTATCAAGTACATTTAATGAGTGAAGGATGTATACAAGGTATACCGGAAGGTTTTATAAGGAAATGAGTGGAAGAAATGAAGTAGTACGACTTTGGAGAAAGAATGGGTAATGTTTTGTGTGAAAATTTTGGTCCAACTTGAGGGGCAAATATCTCTTAGCATATGATATGTTTTAAGGTGAAACAAAAGCCTAAAATGAAGTTCGTCGAGTCTAGTTTCCAACGCAACAAACCGCTCATCAATAGGACATCGGAGTAGAGAATTATGGACGTTATAAGTTCAGCTGACAGAGGAGAAATGTGTGCTACAGTACTACTACAGTAACCGACTGCTGCAGAGCTGCTACAGTAAAATACTACAGTGAACCCGACCTGAATTTGACCCTTATATAAAGGGTAATAACCCCCTTTTTCATCATATTTTCCGAGAAAATTCTAGAAATTGGAAGAGGGAAAGTGAGAGAATCAAAAGTGAGCAATTTTTAAGTCACGGAGTAGTGGTTTAGGTCCGGGTAACGCATGGTTATGATTCTAGTATTGTTTTGCGGTGGATTTTAGAATGGATATTGAGGATATTGCTATCTTAACAAGAAAAAAGGTATGAATCTTTCTCTTTTGGTATTATTTAAGGCTTATTTACGGAGATAAAGTCGTTAAATAATTGTGTAGTAAGTTGGTTAGTTATGGCAGTTGGAAAACAGTGTGTGGGCTGTTTTATGGTACATATTGGTGTTGGGAATGATGTTATTGATGTTGGTATTGTTGTTGTTGTTGTTGGTTGCTGAATTGAGATTTCGGGCTAGGCATATAAACAGGGGAGATGCTGCCCGATTTTCAGCAGGATATAAAATAGTTTGACTTGAGAGCTTAGTACAAATATACTACGATGAGTTTAACGATTATGTGAATCCTCTTAAATGTAGACTTGTGAGCTCGGAAGAATAAGTGTAGATAATTGGAGGTTGAACAGGTATGTTAAGGCTTGTCCCTTTCTTTCAAAGGCATGATTCTTATGGTACGATTTCATACATGTTTTCATAACTCCTTGATTCCAAAAGCTAGATGTTTATGACTCCAAAGCATGACTCCTTTCCTGATAACCCGTAAATATTTTCCAAAATGTCCGTATCTTTCCAAAACAAAGGTTTATGATTTTGTAAGCTTTTATGACTAGAACGACGGACATGTTTTTGTAATGACAACGATGATGTCAAAGATGAGAATATCTCTATGATGATTATGATGAGAATGGTTTCACGTTTGAAAGTATCAAGTTGTGAATTCAATATAAATATGAGAATATTAAGCTATTTCTTGATCCTCAATTTTATTCCTTGATAATGACTTTATTTTCTAAAGACTTCAAAGTATATGAATTGACGCCTTATGAGATTTATGACCTTATTCTATGTTCTCTCTTGATGTTATTCTTCATTGATAGTCTCGCCTATAATAATTATTCCTTCAAGGTGAGACATGACGATCATGATTATTCCATAATATAATCAGAGGTTACCGACCTTACGTCACTCCGATAGAGTTATAGCTTTTCTTGGGCTCTCATGCATGCTGCTTATATGATATATGAATATGATATATGTATATATATATATATAGGGAATATGGGAAAAAGGGCGAGGCGCTATAGACGCATGGCCACCGGATCAGTTGGTATAATATGACATAATATCATCCCGGACGCGGGATGCTCGGACGCGGGACATATGTGGTTAAATGGATCGGAGCCGACGCCTCGGCAACATGATATGTTCTATTTGATGTATACACGAACAAGAAATGTTTTTCAAAGAAAGCTAAGCATGCATGGCATCCGCCCTAAGAGGCACTTATATGTACAGGTTACTCTTTTATCTTACGATACGCTCTATATTTCTATTATTTTATTATTCATACTTTACATCCCTTACTATGTTATTATTCATACCTTACATACTCGGTACATTACTCGTATTGACGTCCCTTCCTGTGGACGTTGCGTTCATGCCCGCAGGATCAGGTAGCCAGTCGAACGATCCATCGCAGTAGGACCTCCCCTCAGCAGCAGTCAGTACGCTCCATTGCTCCGGAGCTACAGCCCTTTTGGTATGCTATTACGTATGTACATATATGGGTACGCGGGGCACGTTGTCATTTCTACGATTTGTACTCCATAGAGGTGTACGAGACGTGATATGTAGGCGTGATGTTATGCGGCCTCGTCGGCGTTTATTTTGTTGTACAGTATATATGTGGTGGCCAAACTGGCTCGCGCTGTTACTCTCATTGTTTATGTTTATATGTATGTTTTGGCCGTGAGTTCTCGGTGCAGTATCTCTTATGTTGATTGTTCGGGAGACAGTACAACTCAGTTACAGATCATGTATGGGCCCAGGATAGTCAGTGAGCAGTAAATGCAAGCATAGGAGTGCTTGGCCATTAATGGTCGGGCACTTGTTATGGCCCATCAGTTTGGGTCATCACATGGCCTCGGGTGATAGTCGGGATTTCGATTTGAGATTGTGATTTTGGGGATTCTGGTATCTGGTGCTTGCTCTGGCGGCATCAGTACTACAGAAGTGGCACCGCTATAGTGGTTGCCATGCCGCAGAAGTAGCTAGTGCATTTGTTGGCTGACCGTCGAGGCGGGACCGCCGCAATGGTCCCATTGCCGCAGAAGCGGTATTGGTAGATTATTTCATTAGCTGAGTATTAAAAACCCTAAGTCCCTCATTCTTTATTATTTCGACTTTGGAGTTTTTGAGAGCTTTTCAAGGTGGTTCTTGGGAGAAACTCTAGGTGGTAAGTTCTTCTATTTCCTTTACTATTCCATTGTCCTTAATCACCTTTAGGATTCCATTATCATGATAGTTCCTTAAGGATTTGAAGATTTAAAGAGGATTCCATGAGTTCTTCTTTCTATGCTTCTAGATCTTGATTTATTGATTGGGTTAGCTTATTTAAGCATGGAATTGATGACTAGAACCTATCATTGCATGATTCTTCCAAATTAGTGGCTAATTTATGGGATTAGAAGTTAGGGTTTATATCCAAATTTGGGGGTTTTGCCTAGAATCCGAATTTAAGTGAATTGTTGGTTCTTCTAGCTTGTAATTGATGGGAATTGATCACCTAAAGCTTAATTTCATGTTGAGACCTATAGATTTTTAATTTCCCCTTTCTAGTTCATAAACCCCATTCCATAGGTTAGGAATTTGGGTCTTGAATAGAAGTAGGGTTTGATTGATGTTCTTCTTGATTCTTATTTCATGATTCGAATATTCTTAGACCTTCATTATCTCGAGGGTCAAAGGAAAGGAAAGACTTAGGTGTGATTGTTGGAGACTTTGTTGTTCAGCCTTCCAGGTAGGTTACGGTTTACCCTACGGTGAGTCTTCGATTAGCAAAGCATATATTTAGATGATATTGTCGGAGAATGCATGTAAACCTTAGGGTATGAAGTTAGGTTGGATATTGCCTTAGGTTGGGCTTTCTTATAGGATTTGTGGCTAGCCACCTCATTGTGTTGTTACTTATCTTGTTCTGTTGTTGTGGCTCGGTCTTTACATGGAGATAGTAGACATTGGTGACTATTGATATATCTTTATGATGATATTGTAGCACCTTCTTGTTGTTGTTTTGAGAAGAGGAATGTGATTTTATTTCGCCTAATCGTATAGCCTTTTTATTGATATTGTTGGTGTGCTCATGTGCGGTACTGTTGACATTGACTTGATTATTGACATTGAACTCATACATTGCACGCATTCTCATCCTTCATGATATACTGTTGATACATTGATGATATACAAGGAAACACTGTTATGAGTTGGGTTCAATTGGATGAGAGTGACGTGAGCACCGATGTTTATCCCGGAATTGAGGTATGAGTGCTGGTAACGATTACCGAGGTCTTTGCTGAAATCGTAAAGGTACATGGACTTCGCAAGTCTGCCATGGGTTGTGCTGCTGAGATGTGATGTTCCATCATCGGAGTACATATGTACAGTGCATATGCATTGCACTCACACTTCATACATTATTGCATTGCATTATACCATGGTTTCTATTGTGATATTCTTGTGATTTATATACGGATTCAGATTGAATGTACTGAGACTTGGCACAGTTGGGTTTAGATGCTATAACATAGGTTATGATGACTTGTACTTGATTACTGGCTCGTGTTGACTTATACCGTGTTGATTTACCTATTTATCTTACCTTATTGCCTTGATATATGTTAGCTAATCTTAGTTGGCCTATGATACCTACCAGTACTTATTGTTTGTACTGACCTGCACTTGCTGCATTTTTTTATGAATGCAGACTTCCAGGTGGGTTCGACCTCGAGTCCACGTGGCTGATAATAGTTCGAGAGTTGTTGTTTTGAGTCTTACAGGGTGAGCACGAGGGTGTTCATCGGCTTGAAGATTCTTCTTTATTTATGTCTTACTTGATATTCTGAGACATATTGAGACCATTGATGTACTATTATTACTTCCAGACTTATTGATTCTAGTTAGACGCTCTTGTATGACCAGACCAGATACTAGGGTAGGTTTGATGTATTTCCACATTATTTATCTATTTATATGTCAGACTTACGTAATTCTATCTCTTCCGCTTATTTATTTATTCATGTTTTTGTGATTGTTGGGATAAGGATTCGCTTACCGAGGTGGTAAGGTAGGTGCATGTACGACTTAGTGAAATTGGGTCGCGAGAATTTCATAATTCATTCATGACTTTCATTCTGAATGTTGTGAGCTCAGTACGTAATCAATATAGACTTTGATGCCCAGGAGTCTCAGTCTAGAATACTCAGCATGTTTATAAATAGTTAAAAGTTCAGTTCTCATAATCAGTTAATGAATACATGTCTGAGTGAATCAGTGACCAGTATGTCACTGTTGTATCTTTCAGCATGATTCTCAATTCTTTTATATAAATTTCTTAATTATGAACATCTATGTTATTAGGCCTAAGGCCGCAGTTATATATACATATACTTGGGCCCGAGCCGCGACTTTGTGCACACATATATATTGGGCCCGAGGCCGCATTATTTACTCGGCACAAGCGTGGTTCCTACATTCGAATAAGGGGATTCATATCTTCACTTCACTTATTTCGGCCCGCTATCGGTTATCGGTTCAATTTTAGTTTTAGTAATTACGAGTTCTTTCTTTCGGTTGCTTTACATACTACGCAATTCAAATATGTTGTCGTCCACTTGACGGGCCCGCCTCTCGCGATATGTGTAACGATTTACCGATTGGACGATTTCGCCTTTAGGACCTTCTCGTATCGGCTACTCGGTGAGCCCAGCTTCCCTCGGGCGTTATCATACTTTCTACTTTATAGTAGTTTGGGTGGTGAGGTATGCGGGCCTTGTCTCGCAAATAGTTAGTAGTTCAGTACTTTTTAGAGGCTTAGTAAACTATAGTCCAGTCAGTTAGATGTTTAGCAGCTTTTGTGTTTCCTTGTTGGCTACTTATTTAGTATTTCCGCATTTATGATATTTCAGTCAGATTTTAGAAGAACAACATGTTTTAATGTTTATTTTTTCGTATTTAAGTATATTTTGATATCACATATTGATTCAACCACCAATTGGTTCACTGTCATATGCGGTCGGCACCGATTATCGTATTACGCCAGTGCCATGGTTCGCGCGTGACATAAGTAACAAAAGATTATCCATTTACTAAAACGCAAGCGATCTTGTCATATAATAAGATAATATAAAAAGAGTGACTTAGTCTTATACAACCCCCCCAAAATT
>NW_026726232.1:0-44060 GCF_029784015.1 Lycium ferocissimum
AATATAGTCAAATTATGGTCTTTATGTTTTTCGCATGAATGGATTTCAAAGATTGCATAAGAGTTTGTTTTCAAAAGGGTTTTGTTCCTAAACAACTCCGAAACTACGAACGTCCGTAACTTTCACCGAAAGGCTCGGTTCGCTTCGATATGTTCGCATGAGGTTCCATGATAGGTAAGGCCCGTGACTTTTACGAGGGGGCTCGGATTGACTTGATATGTGCTTGCGATCCCTTAAATTTATTTTGATGCAGTTTTAATGACAAAATATTTAGAACGAATTTGATACGATCTTCTTTTTGAAAAGAACCTAACATGATTATGGTTTTAGCTCTCGACGTCGACTACTCGCTTATCCATTGAGTCTCGTTATGATGATTTATGTGCATATGGTTTCTCACTACTCGCTCGTGCGAAGCTCAATATGTCTTTCAACGAGACCGGGCCGGGACACGCATTTCGTACAACTCCTTTGCATTATTCACCGGGTCCCTCACTAGAGGGCCGGGACACGCTTATATATATATATATATATATATATATATATATATATATATATATATATGTATGTATATGATGATGTGATGATATGGGGATGGCGGCCGGGATGGCATACGAGTCCCTTGCTAGCGGGCGGGACACGCTATTCACAGGAGTCCTCACTAGGGGGCGGGTACGGTATATTTATATATATGTACATGCATGCATACATGATGATGACATGATTTTACTTACCGCGTCCCTCATTAAAGGGCCGGGGCACGTTATATGAATATGTATATGATGATTTTACATACCAAGTCCCTCACTAGAGGGCCGGGACACGCTATATGTTTACATGATGATTATATGATTTGATATGCATGATAAACGTTTTCAAAGGCAAGTTTTATGAGTTTCTGTACTCAGTACTTCAGTATGATCCCGCTTATTGTATTTCATGGTTTACATACTTGGTACATATTCCGTCGACCCCCCTTTCTTCGGGGGCGTTTCGTGCGCAAGTACACCCGGATGAGTTGAAGATATTAGCGAGAAGATGTTCCGGCGGGATTGGCGAGCTCCATTTTCTCCGTCTTTGCTGCCGAGCTAGAGTTTTATGATATGGTTTCATGTTCCATGTTAGAGACTTTGCGGGACGATTGTCGTGGGTATAAGATATCGGTTATGTAAGCGGCTATGTAAGCCGATGCATCATTACGCATTGTATTAAAAGTTTTATATGTTCAGATTTTCTTTGATTCAAGAAAGGCAAAAAGCATGTTATTCTTTGAAAGATTTTCGTTATGTATTTGTGTCATGAGTTGAGAGCCAGCGTGATTACGAGTATTATGTGAGTCAGCGGGTTCGCTCGGCCCTAAATAAGGGTCGGGTGCCCATCACGCCCTAACAGAAATTAGGGTGTGACATAAATAGTCTTACCTTCTTTTCCTTAGTCATGTTTTAGCAAGTTGGATTAATAGGGTAATGACATTTTTATCAGACCAATGGTTCATTATTAATCTAGCCTTTCCTTCCCTCTACACAGTCTTGTTTTAATACCCTCCTAAACTTGTTCTCATTATAATTCTATCCCTGATTTGCCTATTCAAACATCTATTCTTGATATTGATTAATTAGTGAGACTAAGTCTACTCAACAACTCCTCTAGCCCTACACTTATTGTCAGCAACAACTGATTACTTTCATTAGTCATACCTGATCAAGAAGGCACAATTAGATAGAGTTCCAAGCACACCAACACCCCCCCCCCCCTCCGTAAAGGAGAAAGGGAATAAATTTTAAGTTGTTATCCTTATTTTAATCCTGCTTGCTTTTACAAAAGAGACAGTAAACCAGGCTGTTTCTCCGAAGAAAAAAAAAGTGGTTCCTTACTTAAGGCTGGATCTTTTTGTGTCTCTAATCCCTGTTCATTTTATCCACCAAGGTCAATACCGTTATTGTACATTCATAGAGTTAATTAGCTAATAGGAAGTGAGAACAAAATCACATAGTAGACCAGTCTAAGTTACTAGTACAGCAAGATGGCACCAACCATAGAAGACTCAACACATTTGCACACACACTCTTTTAGGCACAGTCTCAAAAGAATTTTCAACTCAAGCATGATAAGGTAGGAGCAGGGCAACCTCACTTTGTAAAGAAATCTCACAAATCAAACTGGTGACAGTCTCAGGTAGGTTCAACAAAGCAAAACAAGAGGTCTTCATACATGACTAAAAATACTTAAGTCATGGATTCCTTTTGGAGACAGGTATTATCATATCATGATACAAATATTACAATGCTGGTCCCAAGGACATGTTAAGATGATCTTCTAACATTAGGCAGTGTCCATTAAACAGTCATACAAACCAAGTTAATATCCTAAGCAACTTTAACACAACCTAGGTATTTTCTGATTAAACTAGACTCCCTTATTTCAATAAATACATATTAATAGTGCCTTTGTGACCCTCATCAAAATTCAAGATCATATAAGCCATTTCTAGATTCCAACAACCTTAAACATCTTTACCAAGTTACAGTACTGACTTAAGACACCCCACTTTAAACCAAATAATCATATACCAGATTAAACACATAGGCACAGCATCATGTTTTGTAAGGGATTTACTCTAGAGCTTACTAAACAATGTCTAAATCAACAATTACACTACAAAACCATCAACCAAGAACATTTTAGCAATACGGACTAAATACTAACTTGAAAAGAACATAAAAGAGGGGCTGGGTATTACCTTTTTTTGATGCAACCTTTGTCAAGAACGGATTCGCAAGCCTCTTGTGCTTCCAACCCAATCTTAACCCCACAAGGAAAGAGAAAAAAAAGTGAACTAGTAAGACTCTACTTTTACAGTTGAATCTTGGAAAATTTTAAAACTGAAAGCTTAAATTTTCGAGTTGTTTACTCAAAATTCAAACTATGAGGGTTTTTCCACCACTCGTCTAGCAAGGATTGGGGTTCTATTTATAGAACCCCAAAGTGGCATCCAAAGACTTCAGTAATCGATGTGGGACAACAATAATTTCTCACGATCTTCGTCGAACCAATGAAAACAAGATCGTACAATCAACAAGATGCAGGAAATCTCTTTGTTTGACTCGAAAATTAAAGAAAAAATGAAAAGGAAATGAACTAATACCGTGTTTGGAGCGATTTCGAGTAAAAAACGTTGAATCATTAATTGTTGCATGCATTTGGATGCATAAAAGCTGGCCGAAGTCTGAGACCTCTGAACATTTGCCATTTTTGGCGATGAGAGAGAAAAGAGAACACAGGCGGCGCTTAGGGTTTATGATGGAAGAGGAAAGAGAGAGAAAGGGGGGGTGGTGTTGGGAAAAGAAAAGAAAAGAGATAAGTGAGGGGGGGGGGGGGGGGGGGGGGGCACGTCTATTTTTTTTTTAATTAAAAGACTTTGGGCCAGGTCACAGCCTGGTTGGGCTGGACTCGGTCCAAATCTGTGACTTAATTTAAGTGCGCCTCTTGTATACATTAAGTGTATATATGCATATACCTTGTGTATATGTATATGTATACTTGACGTATACGCGTGCAAATATAAAGCAAGTAATTTAGAAAAAACATAAAAACTGACAAAGTATTAATTTTATAGAAATTAAGCCGTAGTTATTTTATTAAAATAGTTAAAGAAAGTCTATCAAAATTATTTATGGGCCTAAAACGGCCTTCAATGGATTAACTAGTATAATTAAAACATTAGCAATAATAAATAAATAAATTAAACTGGTTTATAAAACAAAACATTAATAGACCTATTTTGTACAATAACCATGATTTGGAAAAATATTTATAAAAGATCAATTTGCAGTAATCACCACATAATTAATTAATTGGCTTAATTAAAACATTTATGGGCAATTATGCCTATTTTTGATAAATCCTGTAGATTATATAAAAATTAGAAATTTAAAGGGTGAAAACGGTTAATTATCTAAATTATTCAAATTGCTCAGACTTTTACAAATATTAAAAATGGAGTATTTGCAAAAACTTTAATAGTTTTAAAATAATTAACCCAAAAATAAAAATCCTTCTTCTTTTTCTTCTTTTCTAATAAAACCTCATGAGAATAGTTATAAAAAATACTCATTAATTGCTAAATGAATTCATAATGCATGAAAATCTCTTTTATCAATTTAAGGGAAGATATATTAGCCTGGACGATTTATAAAAAATCATTTAAGGCCTTTAGAAATGCTTAGCTTATTCATTTATTACCCGGGGACCCTGCGTGATTAAAAAATAGTAGAGGAGGTCAAAAATTAGGTGTCAACATTATTATACATCCACATACGATCCATCTACAAAAACATACCCACAAATTATTGAGGTTATAGAAATATATTATAACTTAAGAATTCTAACTTTGAAAAGCAGAATCCCAACCAATTATAACTTTGAATTCTCAATAACAATTCTAACTTTAATAACTTATTGATTCTAACTTTAATATACCTTTGAAAAGTACAATCCCAACAAATTCTAACTTTGAATTCTCAATAACAATTCTAACTTTAATAACTTATGGATTTTAACTTTAATTCTAAAAGTTGAAAAGTAAATCTAGTCAATAAAGTCTATATTTTAGTTTAGAGGTTATAGAAATATTATAACTTAACAATTTTAAATTTGAAAAGCACAATCACAACCAATTCTAACTTTGAAAAGCACAATCACAATCAATTCTAACTTTGTATTCTCAATAACAATTCTAACTTTAATAACTTATGGATTCTAACTTTAATATAACTTGGAAAAGCTCAATCCCAACCAATTCTAACTAAGTTAACATAAATACATCGACAATTAACATAAAACATAGCACAATCTCAAGCAAATATATATGAAAGTAAACTAGTTAAATAAAGTTTACATTTTTTCCCAAATTCAACATCAATAATTTAAGAAAGCATAATCCCAACCAATCCTAACTTTGAATTCTCAATAACAATTCTAACTTTAATAACTTATGGATTCAAATTTTAATATAACTTTAAAAAGCACAATCCCAACCAATTCTAAAAATTAAAAAGTAAATCTAGTCAAATAAAGTCTACATTTTAGTTTTGAGGTTATAGAAATATTATAACTTAACGATTCTAACTTTGAAAAGCACAATCCCAACCAATTCTAACTTTGAATTCTCAATAACAATTCTAACTTTAATAACGTATGGATTCTAACTTTAATACAACTTTGAAAAGCACAATCCCAACCAATTCTAAAAATTGAAAAGTAAATCTAGTCAAATAAAGTCTACATTTTAGTTTTGAGGTTATAGAAATACTATAACTTAACAATTCTAACCTTGAAAAGAACAATCTCAACCAATTCTAATTTTGAATGCCCAATAACAATTCTACTAACTTATGGATTCTAACAAAAAGCAACAATCCCAACCAATTCTAAAAATCAAAAAATAAAACTAGTAAAATAAAGTATACATTTTTGCACAAATTCAACATCAATAATATTACAAACAACGATAACTAAGCTAACACAAATATATTGACAATGAACATAAAATATAGCACAATCTCAAGAAAAAAAAAAAGGAAACTAGTCAAATAAAGTTTACATTTTTTCACAAATTCAACATTAATAACATTACAAATGATGTTTAACAAAGCTAAATAGACAAACATTAGGCCTAAAATTGAAAGCATTTTAAAAGCCCTAATTTAAAAGAAACTAACCTCAATTTAGAAGTTAAAAATGGGGCTGCGCAGGTGGTGGGGGACGTCGGCGGCGGCTAGCAGGTGGTGGGGGTGGGCGACGAATTAGGGTTTTTTGTTTAAGAGGGAAGTGGTTTTTTTTTTTTGGGGGGGGGGGGGGGGTGGGGTGGGGGGAAGATGGGAAATGAAATGAAAAACCTATTTGGGTGGTAATGTTAAAAAAAAAAAAAAAACCCTACGGACAAATCAACGCAGTCCATCAGTTTTTTTTAAGTGTTGACCAGACTTTGACCAAAAATAATTAGAAAACCGACGTAGTTCGTAGGTTTATTTGAAAAAAAAAATCATTTTTTAATATTTTAAAAAACAAAATGAATTATAATTTATTTAATATATTTTTAAAACTAAAACCGACATTGTCCATCGGTTTTTAATTAATTAATTTTTATTTTTTTAATAAGACGTCTGTTTTTGTAAAAAAAAAAATTGGCGGAAATATAAGTTCAAAATTTTGGGAAAAAATCGACATTGTCCATCGGTTTTGTAATTAAAAAAAATTAGAATTACACAAAACAGAAGAACTGCGCAGTTTTCCGTCTGTTTTTCGAAGCGACGCAGTCTGTCGGTTTTTTGTCCATCGAATTTGGCAGTTTTTTAGTAGTGAGTTTGTTTGCTAAGTTTTCAAAGTGCGAGTTTTGGTTGGAGTTTGTGGCATCCTTGGGCCACGTTGTGTCTAAGGACGGGATCATGGTTGATCCTCAAAAGATTGAGGCTATGAGGGACTGGGCGAGGCCCACTACTTTGATCGAGATCCGTAGTTTGGTGGGTTTGGCCAGTTACTACAGCCGATTTGTGAAGGGTTTCTCTTCTATTGCTTCGTCATTGACCAGATAGACTCAGAAGGATGTTTCCTTCCAGTGGTCCGATGATTGTGAGGAGAGCTTTCAAAAGCTCAAGACCCTTTTGCCTTCAGCCTCAATTCTAGCATTACCCGTGGAGGGTGAGGATTTCTCAGTTTATTGTGATGCATCCCGTGTGGGTTTGGGTACTGTTTTAATGCAGGAAGGTAGAGTCATAGCCTATGCTTCCTGTCAGTTGAAGATTCATGAGAGGAATCACCGTACCCATGATTTGGAGTTGTTAGTTGTGGTCTTCGCTTTAAAGATCTGGAGGCATTACTTGCATGGTGTCCATTGTGAGGTTTTCAGCGATCACCATAGCCTTTAGCACGTATTTACCCAGAAAGATCTTAATTCCAGGAAGCGCCGATGGATGGAGCTCCTGAAGGACTATGACATCTCTATTCTTTATCATCCAGGGAAAGCCAATGTTGTTGTTGATGCCTTGAGTCGCAAGGCCACGAGTATGGGGAGTTTAGCCCGTTTAGATGTTTCTTAGCGTCCGTTGGCCATGGAGGTTGATATTTCAGCCCCAGGCAGAGTTTTAGCT
Source organism: Lycium ferocissimum (assembly GCF_029784015.1). Taxonomy (NCBI): domain Eukaryota; kingdom Viridiplantae; phylum Streptophyta; class Magnoliopsida; order Solanales; family Solanaceae; genus Lycium; species Lycium ferocissimum. The sequence continues at coordinate 7,149 of NW_026726232.1, forward strand.
TGGTGGAGGCGAGATAATCCTTGTTAGATCAGATCAGGACTCATCAACAAGTTAAGTATGAGAACCAGCGATTCGGTGGTGTACTTCAGAGGATGCCCATTCCCGAGTGGAAGTAGGAGAGGATTGCTATGTATTTCGTTGTCGGTCTTCCGAAGACCCTAGGTAAGTTTGATTCGATTTGGGTGATAGTTGATCGGTTGTCTAAGTCTGCTCATTCCATTCTAGTTCAGGTTTCTTATTCTGCGGAGAAGTTAGCCAAGTTGTACATTCGTGACATTATGAGATTACATGGGGTCCCCATTTCTATCATATCTGATGGAGGTACTATCTTCACTTTCCATTTCTGGGGGGGCTTTTCATGATGAGTCGGGTACCCGAGTGGATCTTAATACAGCTTTTCACCCCCAGACCGATGGGTAGTTCGAGCGGACCATTTAGGTGCTCGATGATATGATGAGGGCTTGTGTTATAGACTTTGATGGTCATTGGGATCAGTACTTGTCGTTGGCAGAGTTTGTGTATAATAATAGTTATCACTCGAGTATCGACATGGCACCTTTTGAGGCTTTGTATGGAAGGAGATACAAATCTCTAGTTAGTTGGTTTGATGTATTTGAGGTTTGACCTTGGGGTACGGATCCATGAGAGAGTATTTTTAGAAGGTGAGGGTCATTCAGGCCAAGCTTTTTATAGCTCAGAGTCGACAGAAGATGTATGCCAACCAAAAGGTCTGAGATTTAGAGTTCGCCATTGTTGATCAGGTTCTATTGAAGATTTCACCCATGAAGGATGTTATGAGATTTGAGAAGAGAGGTAAGTTGAGTCTGAGGTATATTGGGTCATTTGAGATCCTTAATTGTGTGGGCGATGTTGCTTTGAGTTGGTCTTGCCACCAGGCTTGGCAGGTGTTCATCTAGTTTTTTATGTATCTATGCTGAAGAAATATCAAGCCGATGGTACTTATATTGTTCGTTGGGACTCGGTATTGCTTGACGAGAATCTGACTTATGAGGAGGAGCCTATTGCGATTTCGGATATGCAGGTTCGAAAGTTGAGGTCTAAGGAGATAGATTCTAGGAAGGTGCAATGGAAGCATCGTCCTGTTGATGAGGCCACTTGTGAGGCTGAGTCCAACATGCATACCCGATATCCTCAGTTGTTTGCCGATTCAGGTACTTTTCTGTTCTTTTCCCTTCGTCGCTCGTTAATTGGTATCTGATGTAACGACCTGTTTGGTCGTTATAGTCTTTTCGGTACTTTTGACCCTTTTTTCAAGACTTTTGACCCTTTTTTTGAGTTTGTTTAGCTCACATTTGACCTGAAAGGACCGTTGACACGTTTCTCGAGGTCTTTGGATTTAATGTGGGTGACTTTTTGGGAAATTTAGGCTTAAAGCGAAAAAGAGTTGACTCAAAATTGACTTTTGGGTGAACGGACGTTTTTTGGGAATCTGTCGATTCTGAGAGATTCGGATAGTCTTTTAGAACTTGTGTGTCTATTCAGTTCGGTTCCCAATGCACTGAGGTGCATTTTGGGACTAAGGTTGGGAAGTTGGTTTTGAGGTATCAGGGATTGATTAGATCAACGAGACCTCTGTTGGAAATTTTGAGGCCACGAGTGCGTTCGTAGCGTGTTTTTACGTGTGTCTGCATATAAGGTATGTGAGCAAATGGCTTCAGTTGATAGTCAGGATTTCGGGTTGGATTTGTAAAACTTGGAGATTTCTGGTATCTAGTGCCTGCTGTGGCGGCACCAGGACCGTGGGCTTGTGTGATTTTGGGCATGACAGCAGTAGGCCGCAGAAGCGGTGAAGGGGACGCAGAAGAGGGTGGCGGGCAGTTAGATTCATTAAATGAGTGTTAAAAGCCCTAAGTTCTTCATTCATTGCCACCCCGAAAATAGAGCTATTGGGAGCATTTCAAGGCATTTCTTGGGAGAAAATCATTGTGATAAGTCATTCCATCTTCATTGCTATTGCTATTCCATATTCCATTAATCACCTTAGGAACCCATTAATCATGGTAGTTTCATTAAGAGCTTGAGGATTAAAAGAGGTTTGGCTATTGGAGACTTTGTTGTTTGGCTCTCCAGGTAGGTTACAGTTTACCTTATGGCGAGACTTCGATTAGCAAAGCGTATGTTTAGATGATATTGTCAGAGAACGCATGTAAACCTTCGGGTATGAAGTTGGGTTGGATATTGTCTTAGGTTGGGCCTTGTTGTATGATTTGGGGGCTAGCCACCCCATTGTGTTGTTAACTTATCTTGATCTATTTACTTATTGGCTCATTGCCACGTTGAGACATTGGGTATTTATGACTAGTGATATATCATGAATATGATACTACGGTACTTTACTTGATTGATATTGTGATGAGAATTGTGATTCCATTGTGGCTTATTGTGTAGCCTTATTATTCACATTACTTGTGTGGTACTGTTTGGGATTGAATTTGTTATTGATACCCATATTCATACCCATTTCCATGATACATTGATATTGCATGGCTATGGTACTGATGATGATAAGTGAGAGACTGTAGCCTTCGAGGTCTTTCTTTGGAGAGCGTAAAAGAGAGATGAGAGTTTGTGATCCGAGGTCATTTATCGGAGAGGAATGGGTGTACGTTGCCCAAGGTTTCTTGCCGGGAACGAATGAGTGGTCGATGTCCGAGGTCTTTTGCTGGGATCGAGAGAGTGCTCATGATCCGAGGTCATTTTTCGGAGCGAGTGGAACATGGACTTCGCGAGTCCCCTATGGATTGTGCTGCCGAGATGTGATGTTCCATTGTCGGAGTATATGTGTACGGTGCATATGCATTGCATTCATTACACATACATTATTTCATTGCATTGTACTTTTTGGTTTCTTGTGATATGTTGTGATACGGTTGTGATATCTTTGGTTCGGAAAGATTATTCTGAGCCTTGGCACAGTTGGGCTTAGATGCTATAACCTAGGTGATGACTTGTGGCGATATGATTGTGATGTACTGGTTCAGACTGATTATACTAAGACTTGGCACAGTTGGGTTTAGATGCTATAACATAGGTGATGACTTGTACCGCGGATATGGATTTGTGTTGACTTGTACTTGGTCGTTTTACTTGTTTATCTTGCTTTGTTGTCTTTATATACGTTAGCTAGTCATAGTCGGCCTATGATACCTACCTGTTCTTATTGTTTGTACTGACTTGCAAGTGCTGCATTTTTTTATGAATACAGAGTACCAAGTGGGATCCACTTCTACTCCTCGTGGCTGATATTCGAGGATTCTTTGATTTGAGTCTCTTTAGGTTAAGCATGAGGACGTTCGCTGCCCGAAGACTCTTCCTTTTATTATGTCTTGCTTTTCATTCTAAGACATGATTTTGAGACTATCGATGTATTATTATTTTTGTGACTTGTAGTATTTAGTTAGATGCTCTTGTATGACCAGACTAAATACTGGGGTGGATTTGATTTACTTCCGCACTTATCTATATTATATTGTGAGACTTACATTAATTTACTTTCTTCCACTATTTCTTGTTATTTGTGAATGTTGAGTTAAGGGTTCGCCTACCGAAGTGGGACAGGTAGGTGCCCGCACGACTTAGTAAAATTAGGTCGTGACACATCCGGCCAGCAAAAGGGGGTTTTTCGCGGGTGCCCCACTGTTAAATTTGGATTCCAAAGGAAAATGCTCTCTACATATGAAAAACCCTAGCCGCCCTACCCTTTGCAAAACTTTTGCGCCGTCGCCCATCTTTGTATGCCATTCGGCCGGTGGACAGCCTCCAACGAGGGCTAGTCGACCTTTGCCCCAAACCCAATTACCTGAAAATAATTTCTCTCCCCTCTTACCAATAGCCAATAATCCCAACACATCTACACAACCAAGTACTCAAAAACAAATTGAGCCTATTGATTTGCCTAACAAAACAGCACCACAAATAAAGTATGCCAATTTGTTAAAGCCTACCAGAACCCAATAGATTACCATTCCATCAAAGAAAGTTACTTTTGTAGATGGAGAACCGTACATTGCTTGGAATCCTACAGAAGTACAGCAGATGACAATAAAAGAAAATTTGTAGTTGAAACAACCCGTTTGATCGTTATAGTCTTTCCAGCATTTTCACCCCTTATCGAGCTTAGTTAGCTCACTTTTGACCCGAGGCGACCGTTGACACGTTTCTCGAGGTGTCTAGACTTGATTCGGGCGACTTTTTGTGAAATATGGGCTTTAAGCGAAAAAGAGTTGACTCAAAGTTGAATTTTGGGTAAACGGACCTTTTTTAAAAATCCATCGATTTCGAGAGGTCTAGATGGTCATTTAGAACTTGTGTGTATATCTGGTTCGGTTCCCAATGCACTCGGATGCATTTTGGAACTTGGGTTGGGAATTTGGAATTGAGGTATCGGGGGTCGACTCGATCAACGAGACATCCGTTGGGAATTTCGAAGCCACGAGCGCGTTCGTAGCGTATTTTTATATGTGTCTGTGTATGTGGTTTTTGAGCAGATGGCCTCGAGAATTAGTCAAAAATTCGTGTTGAAGTGTGAAAACTTGGGAAGTTTTGGTGTCGGTGCCGCTTTGTGCAGCCTTGGCCGCAGACCGTGGCAATGACTCTGTAAAGCGATCCTGCTAACGAGTGGAGCGGTCCTTTCCAATTGGGCATGACCGCTGAAGCGGCCTTTGCGTCGCGGAAGCATGTGACGGGCAGTGAGTTCATTAAATGAAGTGTTAAAAGCCCATAGTCTATCATTTAATACCATTCCGAAATTTAAGCTCGTGGGAACTATTCTTGGGGATTATTGGTGAGGATTCTTAGTGGTAAGTTCTCCTAACCCTCTTCCTATTTCATTGTTCCTAATCATCTTAGGATTCCTCTTTCCTTGTTAGTCCCTTAGTAATGAAAGATTAAAAGTGGGTTTTGATGGATTTTTTTATCTAGGCTTATTAATGATGAAATTGATTGGGTTTATACTAGATTATAATATATCTAAGATTGTTAATCATATATCTTCCATTATTAGTCTTGGATTCTTGAATCTAAGAGTTAAGGTTTATACCAAAAATTGGGGGGTTTTACTTGAAATTCAAAATTAGGTGAATCCTTGAGTTAATTTAGCAATTAGTTGTCGGGTTTTGATCACCTAATGCTTAATTTGATATTTTACTCCAGAAATTCCCGTTTTGATCGTGTGGGCCCCATTTCCACAAATTCTAGGGTTGAGTTTTGACCTAAATTGAATGATAGCAATGTAGGTATCGATCTTCATGATTTCTAATCTAGATTTCGAATATGCCTATACTTTCTTGATCTTGAGGCTCAGTGGAAGGGGAAAGCGAATGAGTGATTGTTGGTGTTTTGCGGTTCGACCATCCAGGTAGGTTATGGTACCCTTGGTGAGACTTCGGGTAATGAAGCATATAGTTAGATTATATTGTCGGAGAAGGCATGTAAACCTTCGGGTATGAAGTTGGGTTGGATATTGTATTAGGTTGGGCCTTGTTGTGTGATTGGGGGCTAGCCACCCCGTTGTGTTGTGATTGAGTTGTCCTATTATTGTGGGCCTGATCTTTGCATAGTGATAGTAGATATTGGAGACTATTGAGATATCTTGTTCATGATATTATGGTGGCCCACTTGTTTCTATTTGGTTTCGGGGATAGTGTCTTTATATGACTTGTGTAGTCTTTCATGATGTAGTTGGCGTACCCATATTTGGTACTTGTAATATTGATTTGAGTATTCATATTGACCCATACATCGCACGCATTCACATATCTCATGATATATTATTGATATATTGTTGACACTTGATGAAACACTGTGATGAGCTGAGCTCAGTTTACATGAGAGTGATGTGAGTAGTCCGATATCCAATGGTTGTCCCGAAATCGTGGATTGTGTGCAAGTGATGTGAGTAGTCCGATGGTTGTCTCAGAATCGTGGATTGTGTTATGTGAGAGTTCTATGTCCGATGATTTTCCCGGAATCATGGATGAGCTAGTAGATGGACTTCGCGGGTCCCCCATGGGTTGTGCTACCGGGACGTCAATACATCCGTCCAGAGTACATCTGTGCACTGCATTGGCATTCTTACATCATTGCATTGTATTGAATATTGGCTTATATTGTGATTATCCGGTGTTTTACTTGTGTTGTTGATTTCGGATTGGATATATATTGAGACTTGGCATACTTGGGTTTAGATGCTTCAACTTAGGTGTTGACGGATACTTGTTTCTGATTGTGTTTGACTTATACTTGTTGATTTATCTGCCTATCCTGCTTTATTGTCTGAATTATGTTAGCTACACTTAGTCGGCCGATGATACCTACCAGTACTATGGTTTTGTCTTTGATTTGCACTTGCTGCATTTTTTTATGAATGCAGAGTTCCATTTTGGATTTGCTTCCATCTCCCGTGGCTGATAGTCGCCATCAGTACAGCTTCGAGTTTCTAGGGTGAGCACGAGACGTCCGCTGCCTTGAGGACTCCTCTTATTATGTCTTACTTTTCCATTCTGAGACATAGATAGATTAGATGTATTATTATATTCCAGACTTGAATATTTTCATTTCGATGCTCTTGTATGGATTAGACCAGACCCTAGGTGTATTTCTTATTTCCGCATTTTCTTCTATATTATTATCGTAAGACTGACATGAATTACTCTCTTCCGCTTAATTGATTTATTTATTTATGCCTTTACTATCGTTGGGTTGAGGGTTCGCTTACCGAGATGAAAAAGGTAAGTGCCCGCACGACTTAGCCACAATGGGTCATGACAAGTTGGTATCAGAGCAGGGTTACTCGGTCTATAATACAAGAACGTGCCTAGTAGAGTCTCGTGGATTGGTACGATGAGCTCCGTACTTATCTGCGAGAGGTTATAGGACATTTAGGAAATCCAACTTTCTTTCATTCTTTCGTGCTACTTTATTCTTTCGTGTTCCTCTAGGGAGCTAAGTGTCTATACCTTCTTTCTATGTGGTCTTGGGGACGGGAACACCAAACCGTGTCCTGCTTATCTCTAGCCCTCCTGGCACTCAAGCGATGGCGGTCTATTCAGGCTTACCAACGTCTTAGCCGATACTTATCCGGTTGCCTCACACTAAGACTCGAAGATGTTTGACACTGTTTGACCTTTGGAGAATAAAGACATTAAAGACTGAGGAAGATGAACAGTAGTTCTAGACTACTAACTTTTATAAGAACATGACAAGATTATAACAGGATTTCGACTGCACCTTAGGATAGTATGAGACTTTAGCCACTCATACTTGGCTCTGATACCATTTTAAAGGACCTTTTACAGGCTAAAATACAACTTAAAATAAAGTCCGGAAAATAAAGAAAACTTACAAAAGCTTGAAGCTTTTTATTCAAACATTGAAAGCTTGAAGGGAAATTTACATTGGGAGAGAGGAGTAGAGAGAAGGCTTATTCCGAAGTGGGGTGATTTTCGGATGCCTTGCTTATTACAACCTGAGAACCTTATATAGGCCTCTATAAAATGATTAACATTCTAAGATGTTTACATGTGGACGGCTATCTTTAAAGATGCCATTTGCTTTTTGGGCGGCTACTTTTGTAAAGTTGTCTGCCACCTGTCTGTCTTCTTTTTGAAAAGTTGGACGGCTGCTTTTGTAAAGTTTGTCGGCCACTTTTCTTGCTTTTGACTCTTGCCTTCTGCTTTTCTGAAGAGGCAACCTTATCTTAAATCATAATCAAGATATGCCTGGGCCACTCCTTGTGGGTCCAACATATCACCGTTGTCACTGGTTGATGATGAAGCTGCATCCAATAATTCTTGAATTTCTAATGGATCTGCTTCGTCTAATCTGTTCAAAGCCTGTAGTAGCTTCTTCTTTAAATCTGCTTTGGATTCTTTTGATCCTGTTCTGCTGCTGGTTGATGGTTGTTTTCCTTTTTGTTTTTTATCTTTAGGAATCCATCCTTTTATTTTTATGGTTTTGCTTAAGTGTTTAATCCTATGAACTTCAATTATGTCGAATGACCAACTGAGAATATAAGATATTCTTTTAGCAACATAATATTTGCATAATTTAATATGCTGCGGTAATGTGGAGATTCCTGCTGCGTCTGGAAATTCTCATAATGTTTTAGGAAACTTACGGGCATGGTGAGCTCATTACCTCCAAATCTTTTCCACCAGTCATAAAACCATCTAGGGATGATGGACTTAGAAAACTGTTCGCTGTACTTTACGAACCAAGTGTGAGTAATAGGTCGTACATACATGAAGTTGTACCAGGCTTGTTCATAATTATAATAATTATAGGTCTGGGGCCTATGCTGTTTTGATAAGATCATGGGTGTGTGGAGGTGATCCACATTCCATTGAAATGGACTGATGACTTTGTTAATGGTGAATTTTGAATATTCAATGCTGTCTGGATTACGATCATCTTTTAGATTATGTTCAATGGTCAAAGATCCTGTGTCCGTCAGGATAAATTCAAAATATCTCCTAGTTTTAATAGGATCATCTGTATCAACATAATTAAAATTGGTGTAGCAAGGTTTTAGTAGATCTTCTACCTTCCAATTTTCATATTGTTTATCAAGTGCCAAGACTGGTATCTCGATTTTGTTGATGATGGCAAATTCTTCTGGTTTACTGCCGTGTTTTTCTTCCTTTCTTGTGGAGATGTTGGGGTTGTTGCTTGTGCAAAAGACTCTGGGGTCTTCATTTTGTAACAATCACTTGTTTGGATTTTTCCTCGTGATAAACTGGTAGAAGGGCTTTGTTCCTTCTTGAATGGTGATGATGGTTCTGTTTTGGGAATAGAACCAAGTATGGTTAAATTTGATGCAGTAGGCGGTAATGTAGGCCTCATGGGTCTTAGTGGTAGGTTAGGGAATTCAGCTAGGGCTAAATACCTATTTGGCTGGTTGGGCCTGATTTGGTTGGGCTTTTTCTGGAAAGGGGATGTGGGGGCTCCTGGCCTCATGATTTCCCTGTAGAAATTCCCTTGTAAGAAAATCTGGTAAAGAGTTTAAATCTCCTTTAATAAATTCGATTTCAAAATCAAAGTTGGATAATAATGCTTGCTATCTGGCAAAAATCTGTCTTGAAACAAGATTCTTAACATCTTTTTGTAAAATCTCTTTTGCTGATTTACAATCAACTCGTACTAAAAAAGTTTTATTTATCAAGTCATCTTGAAACTTTGTAATACATAGTACTATAGATAAAATTTCTTTTTTAACAGTACTATAATTTTTTTGTGCGGAATTCCAGATTCCTGAGGTATAACGGACCAATTGTTTTGGAGGCTTCAAAGAGACTCGTTGTTTAAGAATTCCACCGTATCCTTCATTAGAAGCATCAATTTCGACTATCATAAAAGCATCTGGGTTTGGAATACCTAGACACGGAAGTTTTTTGACAATGGTCTTGATTTTTCTGACCGTTTCTGTTTGATCTCGACTCCATGGGACTGGATTCTTTTTGAGACGCTTGTAAAGAGGTTCACAGATTTTTCTAACATTTGGGATGAAATCTGCAACATAATTAAGACTTCCTAAAAACCTTTGTAGTTGGGTTTTATCAGGAATTTCATCTGGAAACTTGGAAGAGAACTCAATGGCTCTACAAATGGGTTTATACGTACCTTGGTAGAGGTCATGCCCTAAGAACCTAATTGTTGTTTGAAACAACTTAATCTTCTTAGCACTTACCACTAATCCATTATGTTTAAAGAAAATATTTAAATGTTTCAAGATGAGAATCAATGTCCTCAGAAAATATTAAAACAACTCCAAGGAGACTTTGAACAGATTAGAAGAAGCAGATCCATCAGAAATCCAAGAATTATTGGATACAGCTTCATCATCAACCAGCCACAACGGCGATATGTTGGACCCACAAGGAGTGGCCTAGGCATATCTTAACTACGATCTAAGATAAGGTTGCCTCTTCAGAAAAGCAGAAGGCAAGAGTCAAAAGAAAGAAAAGTGGCCGACAAACTTTACAAAAGCAGCCGTCCAACTTTTCAAAAAGAAGAAAGACAAATGGAAGACAACTTTCCAAAAGTAGCCGCCCCAACTTTCAAAAAGAAGAATGGCATCTTTAAAGATAGCCGTCCACGTGTAAACATCATAGAATGTTAATCATTTGATAGAGGCCTATATAAGGTTCTCAAGTTGTAATAAGCAAGGCATCCAAAAATCACCCCACTTCGGAATAAGCATTCTCTCTCCTCCTCTCTCCCAATGTAAGTTTCCCTTCAAGCTTTCAATGTTTGAATAAAAAGCTTCAAGCTTCTGTAAGTTTTCTTTATTTTTCACACTTTATTTTAAGTTATATTTTAGCCTGTAAAAGGTCCATCTATAACTTAAAATAAAGTGCGGAAAATAAAGAAAACTTGCAAAAGCTTGAAGCTTTTTATTCAAACATTGAAAGCTTGAAGGAAATTTACATTGAGAGAGGAGAGAGAAGGCTTATTCCGAAGGGGTGATTTCCGGATGCCTTGCTTATTACAACTTGAGAACCTTATATAGGCCTCTATCAAATGATTAACATTCTAAGATGTTTACATGTGGACGGCTATCTTCAAAGATGCCATTTGCTTTTTGGCGGCTACTTTTGTAAGTTGTCGCCACATGCTGTTCTTCTTTTTTGAAAAGTTGGGCGGTTTTTGTAAAGTTTGCCACTTTTCTTGCTTTTGACTCTTGTCGCTTTCAAGAGGCAACCTTATCTTAAATCATAATCAAGATATGCGGGCCACTCCTTGTGGGTCCAACATATCACCGTTGTCATCCTTGGTTGATGATAGCCGCATCCAATAATTCTTGAATTTCGATGGATCTATCGTCTAATGCATTCAAAGCCTCGTAGTAACTTCTTCTTTAAATCTGCTTTGGATTCTTTCGATCCGTTTTCGCCTCGTGGTTGATGGTTGTTTTCCTTTTTGTTTTTTATCTTTAGGAATCCATCCTTTTATTTTTATGGTTTTGCTTAAGTGTTTAATCCTATGAACTTCAATTTTGTCGAATGACCAACTGAGAATATAAGATATCCTTTTAGCAACATAATATTTGCATAATTTAATATGCTCTGGTAATGTGGAGATTCCTTGCTCTGTTTGGAATGTCTCGTAATGTTTATGCAAACTTTTGGGCACGATGAGCTCATTGCCTCCAAATCTTTTCCACCAATCATAAAACCACCTAGGGATGATGGATCTAGAAAACTGTTCGCTGTATTTTACGAACCAAGTGTGGGTAATGGGTCGTACATACATAAAGTTGTACCATGCTTGTTCATAGTTATAATAATTATAGGTTTGGGGCCTATGTTGTTCTGATAAAATCATGGGTGTGTGGAGGTGATCCACATTCCATTAAAATGAACTGATAACCTTATTAATAGTGAATTTTGAGTATTCAATACTGTCTGGGTTACTATCATCTTTTAGATGGTGTTCAATGGTTAAAGATCCTGTGTCTGTTAGGATGAATTCAAAATATCTCCTAGTCTTGATAGGATCATCTGTATCGACATAATTAAAATTGGTGTAGCAAGGTTATAGTAAATCCTCTACTTTCCAATTTTCATACTGCTTATCAAGTGCCAAGACTGGTATCTCGGTTTGCTGATGATGGCAAACTCTTCTTGAGATGCCTGTTGTTTTTCTTCCTTTGCTAGAGGGACATTTGGATTAACTGCTTGTGCGAAAGACTCTGGAGTCTTCATTTCATAACAATCACTTGTTTGGATTTTTCCTTATGATGAGCTAGTAGAAGGTTTTTCCTTTTGGAACGGTGAAGAGGGTTCTGTTTTGGGAATAGAACCCAGTATGGTTAAATTTGATTTGGTAGCTGGTAATGTAGGCCTCATGGGCCTTAGTGGTAGGTTAGGAAATTCAGCTAAAGCTGAATACCTATTTGGCTGGTTGGGCCTGATTTGGTTGGGCTTTTTCTGGAAAGGAGATGTGGGGGCTCCTGGCCTCATGGTTTCTCTGTAGAAATTCCCTTGTAAGAAAATATGGTAAAGAGTTTAAATCTCCTTTAATAAATTCGATTTCAAAATCAAAGCTGGATAATAATGCTTGCCATCTGGCAAAAATCTGTTTTGAAACAAGATTTTTTAACATCCTTTTGTAAAATTTCTTTAGCTGATTTGCAATCAACTCTTAATAAAAAACATTTATTTATCAAGTCATCTTGAAACTTTGTAATACATAGTACTATAGATAAAACTTCTTTTTTAACAGTACTATAATTCTTTTGTGCGGAATTCCAGATTCCTGAGGTATAACGGGCTAACTGTTCTGGAGAATTCAAAGAGGCTCTTTGTTTAAGAATTCCACCGTATCCCTCATTAGAAGCATCGGTTTAGACAATCATAAAAGCATCTGGGTTTGGGATACCTAGTGTTATATCCCGTATTTTGAGCAACGGGACAACTTGGGTGAATTACGATAAGTGAGAACAAGACTACCCCGAGAAGTGAAGTAGAGACTTTTGTGTGTCTTAAAGACTTAAGTTGTGTATGATTTTAATGTCATGAAAATGTTAAGGAAATACTTGGAGGCAATTTTCCATTTTTAGTAAGTGTGCTATTTTGGGAAAGTTTGAAAATTCAAAAAAAAAAAAGAAATAAACACCATGTGGCCGGCCACCTTAGGTGTGGGCCATGGCCACATGGATGGTGAATAATTGGCATAATAAAAGATGACTTAGTCATTTTATGGATCATTATCACACTTAGAATTTTCAAGAAAACTCAAGAAACTTGAGAGAGCAAGAAAAGAAGAGGGGTTCGGCCACCTCTTGGAAAATCAAGATCAAATTTTAGCCATCAAAAAAAATAAATTCTTCAAGCAAACTTGCTAATTCAAGGGTGCTAAGTAACGTGGAGTCGTTGTTTCGGACAATAGTTTGCTCGTTTTCTCTATCTACCAACTTTGGTCAAGTTAAGAAGTTGAAGAAGAAAGGTGAGTTTTAATCTTGTTTTATGTGTTATACGTGGTTTAGATATGTTGTAGTATGCTAAAAAGGAAGAAATTCATGATAGAAATGATGTTGAGGTTGGGCCGTGAATATGAGGTCTTGACCCCGTGTGTGTGTGTTAGAGTAGAAGTAAGGTATTAATGTTAATTAGCATGATTTGAATGTTGTGGGGTGAAGAAAAGAATGAAAATCATCTTTGTGTGTAGTTATGGTGTTGGCCGAATGGCCCTCCTTTAGTGTAGTTGTGAATGAACTAATCGTCGTTAGTATTTCCGCTATCGTCGTTATGGATTTTATAAGGAAAAATGCAAGTTCGATGACTCAAAATAATGTTATGTTAGTTATGGGATGATTGGGAAATTTATGTGGATTTTATGTAATTTTTGTACTTATGAGAATTGTATTGTTAATGTGTGGATTATTAGAGTAATTCATGAATTTGGAAGGAAAGAATGTAGATCATGTTGTTCTCGGGTTTTGGAGACCAATTCGGGTGAGTTGGGACAATGTTTGGGTTGTTTGAAATATTGTATGAATTGCTTAAAGTGATCTTGTATATGGTTTGAATGGATTTGGATTGGTAATCGAACGTATAAACGTTGATATTAGTTTGAACGTAAGTGGTCGAAATGAGTATATTATGAATGTTGTTGGAATATTATGTATGTTGTTAAAGTCGTGTAGAAAGAACTAGTAATGTTGAAATGCATTGTGAATTGATTATTGAGATTGTAGTTTGGTTGTTGGTTTGGTTGTTGTTGAAATTAAGCCGAGTTGAAATCTCGGGGTTGGTGTATTTATTGTGGGAAATTTGCCGAAATTTCTGTAGAATTTAATGTTCGCTTGGAATTGAATGCCTAAGTGCGTATGGCTAATGTTAATATATTTGGCGTTATGTAGATCTTGGAGTTGCCGAGAGTTGAGACTTGACTTAGCTTGCGAGCGAACAAGGTATGTAAGGCGTTACTTTCTATTCATTGGCATGTCTTAGTACTACTAGGCTATGACCCGAGCCTAGGGTAATTTCACTCTTAGAATCCGAGCTTAGTTACGTACTTTATCCGTTCCTAAAGATCTACTCTTTAATGTAACCAAACTAAGGTTCTTATGTTTTCAAAAGATTGAATTTCCAAAGCCTTATAAAGAGTTTTGCTATTAAAAAGGGTCCCGAACTTCAAACGCCCGTAACTTTTGCATACGAGCTCGGAACGCCCCAAAACATAATAGGTAAGTTCATGAGACATAACTCTCCCCTAACTCTTGTAGTCGGGCTCGGATGGGGGTCGGAACCCGTCCGTGGGGCCCGCGGCTTCTCTATGCTATCCTTAATGACTTTCGGGAAAAATTTAATACTATTTTCACTTTGACCTCAGCATATGGATTTCTTACTTATTATTGAGTTATGATTATGATTTTATGCATAAGGTTACTCACGACTCCGCTCGTGCTTATGGTTAGTACTTCTTTCACCGGGTCCCGGGCCGGTTATGTTCGTGCGCACTTTGATATATTCCGGAGTTTGATGTGTTCCGGTACGCCGAGTCCCCTTTGGCCGGGTACCGTGTATATTTGGCATTACGGGGGGTACGGCTTTATGATGTGATATGATATGTCGGGTGTGCCGAGATTTGAAACCTTCTCGAGTATGATGTGGTATGGCGCCATCGACAAAGTGGCGACCATCGTTCTAAGAGCCTATGCATGATTTATATTTCGATAAATATTTTGATATTTTGCATACCATATCTATTTTCCGTAATTTGTTGTTATGATTCTCGTATTTACTCGCTTTACATACTCGGTACATATTCCGTGCGGCACCGACCCCCTTTCGGGGGCTGCGTTTCATGCCCGCAGTACCGATGCTCGCCTTGGTGATCCACCCGCCTAGGACACCCGTTCAACTTTCCGAGAGTGCTCCTTCGTCCGGGAGCCATATTTGGTATATATACTATTCCGATGCATATGTACATATTTATTCAGGGGTACGACGGGGCCCTGTCCCATCATATGATTTTGTTACTTTGTTTAGAGGTCTGTGGATATGTCTGTCACACCCTTAATCCGATAGGGTGTGATGGGCACCCGACCCTTACCTAGGGCCGAGCGAACCCGCAGACTTTCGTAATACTCATAATCACACTGGGCCCGCAAAATGTGTCAAAATGCAGAAGGAAAATTTTCAAAGAACATCATGCTTTTCGTCTTTTTCAAATCAAATAAAATCTGTAGTCATAACGAATCCGTAACATAACGCGTACCGATATATCGGCTACATAGCCGATTACAAAACAAATCTGTAGCATAATGCATAATAATACATCGGCTCTGTGCCACACAAAGCCGACATATCACACACACGACAATGTCCGCAAAGTCTCTACCATAACTTCGTATACAAAAACACTCGACTCTAAGCAAAGACTGCGGAGGAAATGGAGCTCGCCGATCTAAATTCGGAACATCTTCTTCTAACATCACTTACTCGTACGTGGGTACTGCGCATGGCATGAAACGCGGCCCCGAAGAAAGAGCAGTCGGTCACGGAATATGTACTGAGTATGCAAAGCCGAAAATATAGAAAACGAAATCATAACCGAAGTAAGGTGTACAGAACATGAGCATAATAACCCAAATACCAAAGTACTTATATCCGAAATACAAATCATACATAAGCAGTGCAGAGAGCAAATATAACCATCAGAATGCCCAAAATGCTTAGCTTTATTTTGAAAAACATTTCTGTCTCACATATACGGAAAATCAAACCCATCATATGGGCTGACATTAACCGACTGATCAGAATCCAAACTATCCAAAATCACATATCATATGCACACAAATCGCGTCCCGGCCCTCTAGTGAGGGACTCAGCAAATAAGATCATCTCATCACATTATCACACATACACATACCGCGGCCAAAAACCCAGTGGCAATATCACATACACACATACCGCGGCCAAGAATCCAGCGGCAATATCACATACACACATACCGCGGCCAAGAATCCAGCGGCAATATCACATACACACATACCGCGGCCAAGAATCCAGCGGCAATATCACATACACACATACCGCGGCCAGGAACTCGGTGAAAAATGTAACAACAGAATGCACGAGCAGAATCACAAGTAACCAAATACAGTTTTAAAACATTTACAAAGACTTAATAGGTTATTCGAAACGAACCATCATTTACAGGCCAAAACAGTAGTCAAATCAAATTTTCTTCCGAACGTCACTCGGGAACATATCAAACCGAACTTCAGAAACCGTAGTTACGTATAAAAATCACATATATAAAAATTCTTATTTCAGACTCAACAGATAAATAAGTAATCATACTCGGGGGTCGGAAGGATAGTCACATTAAATTCTTTTCAAAAATAGGTCGTTAGAACCAACATCGAAAGTCGCGGGACCCACGGACGAGCGTCAACCCAATCCGGGCCCACCTATGAAACTTAAAGTCATTACTCGTCATGAAATCATTTGCGAAGATATCAAAGCGATCCGAGCCCTTTCTTGAAAGTTACGGGCGTTCGTAGTTTCGGATTCGTTTAGGAATAAAATTCTTTTGAAAACAAACTTTTATGCAACTTTAGAAATTTAGTCATACAAAAAAACGTAAGGGCCATAATTCGACTACAGTAAGAAATAGTGCAAAAGGACTGACATTTGAAAGTCGGGACAAAAGTTATATCAAACATCTTTCGGGCGTCACCCGGAAACATATCAAACGTCATAAATACATCAAGGGACCATAGTTATACGTCAAACCAATCCGAGTCCGCCTCGGAAAGTTACGAACGTTACTCACCTTTAGGACTTTCTACGTACAAATCAAAGCCATCCAATTCTATCTATGAAAGTTACGGACATTTTTAAACATAAGATCCTTCGGAACAAACCGTATACATAGCATTTCAAATCCAATCGTATCAAAGACATACGGTCCATAGCTTGACCACATTAAGGATGCCAACATCAAAAGCAAATACGAATCATAAACATGTTCGGATTTTAAGAATGGAATTACCCCCGAAGTTCATAACATATCATAACTTAGCCATATCTAAGACATGCCAAAAGAAGGAAAGGTAAGCTTTACATACCTTGATTGCTTCCTAAGCTAATCCAAACTCAAGTTTCGGCTTCTCAAAATCTACAACAATGTCATTAGACACCAAACATTAGCCATAAGCACTTAAGAATCCAATCCAAGCCATCATTTTATTTACAGAAATTTGGGCAGCACTTCCCCTATAAATTCAACACCCCGAGAATTCAACTCGGCCAATTCTTCAACAACAATACCAACAACCATATAAACAACATCAATAACCAACTCAAAACGCATTCTAACATTAGTAATTCTTTTCAACACACTTCAACAACATTCCACCCACATTCAATCTAACTTCATATATTCGAGCCAACATCAATGCTCGCATATTCAAAACTAACCCAAGATCATCTAACAAGATTTAAGAAAACAACACAACACATTTTCTTCCGAATTCATGAACTACATTAATAATCCATTACTTCCATAAATTCCATAAACTATATAAAATTCCATAACAAGCCGCAAACAATTATAACTTCACTTTAAACCTTTAAACTTTCATTAGCACCATAGAATCCTCAACACAACAATCCAAACATACTAAATAAATTTAGTTCTTCACTTCCACATAATGTCACATACCCACGGCTACAACACAATACACGGCCCAATTTCCACTTCGAGTCATTGAACCTTCATTCTCATCATAGAATACATAACAACAACAACCAAAATACTAATTAACATCAATTCATTATTCCTACAACACATAGCACCTTCACGGCCACAACAACAACACTCCAATTTAATGATTCCCATTCATTTCCACACTCCACAACATACACAACCATTCATAACATATTAAAAAGAGGATTAAAACTCACCCTTTCCACTTTGTTCTTCACTTGGCTAGGGTTGGGAATTGCATGAACAAGGGATTTGTTTGCTCTAACAATTACTCCATGTTGTTTAGCACCTTCCAAAGAGTTGAAAAGCTAAAAGAAATAATTTTTTTGGTGGCTATCCTTTGGTCTTCATTTTTTTCCTTCATGGCCGAATGGCCTTCAACTTGTGCTCTCCAAGTTTCTTGATTTTTCTAGAGAATGAAAAATGATGAAGATGATTAAATTAGTCATATCTCTACTTATATAATTTGCACATGTGGCCCTATGGCCCACACTCACATGGCCACATATGGCCATTTTCATGAAATAACAAGTTTCCAAAATTTCACTTCTAGCCCCCAAATTCTCATGAAATGCTTAACTTTCCATAATTCACTTTTGACCCCAAATTTTTCTTATTCCAATTTTACCCTTAACACTCCATATCAATAAAAAGATGAATATGCAACTTATGCACTTTTAACAAAATCGGAAGAAATTACAACCTTATCTTTAACTTGTCGCAACCGACTTAGAATATTCCAACGTACAAAGTATGGGGTATAACAATGTCTGTGGGTATGGCTATATCTGTACAGCTATGTGTGTGTGTTATATGATTTGGGCGGTTTACCCGCCGCGGCGGCCTAGTCGGCTTGCCTCTATGTATATTTGGAGATTCTGTACATTTTGACAAAATTAACCGCTATGCTACTATGATGATTATTATGCGATATCTGGGGCTATATGTGATTAATTATGATTATGCGAGTTAATATGCTAGTTTTGGGTGTCGGGCACGTATAAGTGTCTAATTCGGACACTAGTCACGGCCACGGGTTGGGTCGTGACAAAAGTGGTATCGCAGCGGTTCGTCTCGTAATGTCCACAGCACCGTGTCTAGTAGTCATTTGTTTATCGGTGTGTTGTGCACCACATCTATAAACAAGAGGCTACGGGATATTTAGGATACTCGTCTTTCTTTTCGATCTTAGATCGTGCGATAGAAGCCGTATTATTAGGATGACTCCTTTCGACAAATTGCTATGTTTTCGCCGATGCCCTCCGAGAAAGGCAACCACCGCCGCGAGGAAGGCGCCCAGTCTGCCGCCGGGGAGAGACCCGTCGGGCTCGTAGAGTTACCGGGGGCCCGTATGCTCGGCCCAAGCCGGAGATTGTGCCCGATCGGCCGCCCCCGCCACCCCACCCCCCTCGAGGAGGGCACGGAGAAGCGGCGAGCGGCGGCGGGACGAGGAGGCGGCTCCGCCGCCCCCCGAGGTTCGAGTCACCGAGCCTCGGCTCTCGGACGGGGGCGGAGGACAGGGCTATGAGGACGCGGTCGCCATTGACAAGATTGGTAGCAAAAGGTGTCCGCAGGCATGGGCAGGGGATGATTATCGGCCGGTGGACGTGACGGTCGGAGGGCCGTTATTTCCCGACTCGTAACCGCCGTAGTTCTTCGGGTCCGTCGAGAGGACCCTCGGGAGTTCGTCGGTAGAGATGCGGCGCACGCCGCGGCTTGTTAGGGCCTCTAAGACCGAGTCGGTGGGTTGGCGTCGTATCGGCCGCACGACATAGCGACTTCCAACTCGGTATGAGTCATGGGAGCCGGCCCGGGGTGAGGGTGCTCCACACCTGTACGGGATAAGTTCGTGGAGGCTTTTTTTGCCCATTTTCTACCCCCAGACTAGACGCGCCGGTGGTTCACTGTGTTTATACATCGGTGGGTGGTGGTAGGAGCGTCCGAGAGTACGGCTGGAAGTTTGATTCTTTGCCGATACGCCCTCATATTGTAAAGCGGTACACGGCCGACAGAGTGCGCCGCTTGTTATGGGGCTAGATGATTATTTGATTGACTCGTATGTCGATGGATTCTCACCGGCATGGACATTGCACGAGTACGGGCATACGCCCCTGGGCATGGAGGAGGAGCGACACGAGAGGGCGCCGGCCGACAGAGTTATGACGGCGGCACCCCCAAGAGGGCTAGGTTAGCCGTACCTTGGGATTCTCGAGGCGGACCGCACCGGCCACGGCGGAGATATTCCTCGCGGCCCACCCCCCCGAGCACACCGCGATTTACAGCAGAGACTCCGACGCGATCGGATATTCGGGAGAGCAGGTCGAGCTCCGTGGCTTCGGTGCTCACGAACGGTAGAGGTTCCCGGCCGGCCGAGGCCACCCATACCGCCCTACCTAGGCACCCAAACGTACTTACGAACCAAATCATCGAATACCGCGCGATCGGATTCAACAGACATTATTCTTACTGATAGTCGAAAGCAGATATCATACAAATGCGGTCCTGAGCGGGCACCCGTGTCAAACATCACATCAGAATCAAATTTGGCGGAATGTACATCGCCCAGACACACTCATACAAACAGATGGGCCACATCGGCCATAGTAGCATACGGGGCCGCTTAAGGACGCAAATCGAAATCGTATACAGACAACCGAAACCACACACACAACCGGACTGGACCCACGACCCACAAACATGACTACAGGCCTCTACAGACATACGGATCAAACAAACATGCGAACATATGACGGGACAGGGCCCCGCCGTACCCGAACAGTCACAAATGTACAAAGTATGCATAACAACAGACATATACCAAATAGGGGCTCCGGATCAAGGGGAGCACTCGCAATAGCCGACGAAGTCCTAAGCTGGCGGCGCACCCAAACGAATACCTGTACCTGCGCGGCATGAAACGCAGCCCCCCCCCCCCCCCCCACGAAAGGAGGGTCGACGGAAAAGTACCGAGTATGTAAGCGAAGGTACGAGAAACCGAACCATAATTGGAGTGAGAAGATACAGAATAAATACAGAAATAACGAACCAAACCTGTACGGAATGCAAATGTGCGGAATGCAAATAAAAATCATGCATAGGCTCTTAGAACGTGGTCACCCCCTGACGCTGGTGCCACAACACATCATACTCCGGAAGCTTTCAAATCTCCGTACATCTCCGAACAAATCACAATATCACACACATCATCAAATATAACAAAGGCCATATCACATCATAACTCCAAACGGTAACCGGCCCTATGGCGAGGTCACGGAAACCGTAACACATCATACTGCCGAATATGTCATAGGACGCACGATCACAAAACCGGCCGAATGTACCGGCGAACGAAGTCATAATCATTGGCACGAACAGAGTAGTGCAGAAATCATATGCATATTAAAAGTAAACTCCAGAAGTCGACACATAATTTCATATACAAATGCATTAGTGTAAGAAAGCTCAAAGCGAGGATCGAACAAATCGGAAATTAGTATACAAAGGTTGCGGATTTTTAGTTATCAATTTTTTTGAAAAACATATCGTAAGTTATTCTCGGAAAATATAGTAGCGTTCATAGTGACGAGCATTCAAATAACATAATAAGACATTCGAACGGACCCTAGGATCATAAGCAAATGTTTCCTTTTCGGATCATACGGAAATGAGTCAGACAAACCAAATAAAGGAAGTCTCGGGACTTGCGGGCCCACCTCGGGTCAAGCCGGGGCGGCGAACATAATTTACAAACATTAGGCTCCATAAGATTATCCGGGTAAGTTTCGGAGCCATTTGGATTCATTTACGAAAGATACAAAGGTTTATGCTTTCGTATATCCAAAGGTAAGCATTTTGATTCAATTACACTGAATGAATAGTAACCAAAAGCAAACTCGGATTTCTAGGAGCAGAATCAGTCCCGAGGTTCCGTTTTCGGCCTAGTAGGCCTAGAACATGCCATATGAAGGAAAGGTGAGCTTTACATACCTTACGGACGTCTCACGCTCGCTTAATCTCCAATCCCGTTTCGTCGAAATAACCGCAAATGGTCATTCTTACCAATCACTATTCATGCAAGTTGATATTTCAATCTTTGGCTTCTATTTGGCTACCGAAATTTCGGCAAAGACTTCCCCTATAAATACAACACCCCCGAGGTTCAACTCGGCTCAAAGTAGCAACAACAACCCAACAACACACCAACAACATCAACAAGCAATTTAAAATACATTCTAATACCATTAGCCTTCCTTTCGACATAATGCAACAACTTCCAATCCAACTTCACATTTTTCATTCAATATCGACGTTTCCATACTTATTTACTAATTCACGACCATTCAAATACAATTCGAACACATTTCTCATTATTCGACAAGATATACCGAATTTCCATCAAACTATAATTCGTCCCAAAACTTCCAATTTTCCAATATACATATTCATAACACATTTCTAACTTCCAATTCCATCAACAATAATCATAATTCACATTCACAATCTTACTTCCATAATTACATAAAATTACATAAAATTACATAAAAATCTCATAACAACATACAACCAATTTTCAACATCAACGTGGTTCATTAAACCCTTCCTTTCATCACAAACATCACAACAACATAACTAACGACTAAACGAAAATTAATCCATTTCCATTTGGCTTTCCTACACCACACGGCCACACCTCATGTTTTCCAACTTTCACTAATTTATTCAACTTTCATTTTCCACATAAATTTCATCATAATCCCAACTAGAATACAACATAAAAATTCAACTCATCATAGTCATACAAGATATATACACACACACAACACACACACACACATGCACGCCATGCAACCACACACAAAATTCCATAATCCTCATTCTATTCCGATCATTCTAACGTACAAACTTATTCCATAACACAAAAACATAGAAATCTTACCTTTTTCTCCAAATTCCAACTTGCCGCAAACGTAGTTTTCTTGCTAAACCAATTATACCATGTTGGAGAGCGCTTGAACTTGATAGGAATTCAAGAAGAAACAAGATTTTTGCATCAAGAACCAAGGCTCCAAAAATTTTTTTTTTTTTTTTTTCTTTTTTTTTTCCATGGCCGAAGGCCTTTTTTTTTTCTCTTCTTGATTTTTCTTTTGTTTTCTTCTCTTGTCTTGAATGTTCTATGGGTGACCATATATAATTATCATCTAATTAATTGTCACATGGAACAATTCCATGGACTTGGGCCTTGGCCTATTGGCCGGCCACCCTAGCACTTTTGGGCCTCAATTTTTTTTCATTTATTTGAGCCCAATTGCTTATGGATCATCTTCCGAAATTTCCAAATTAAATTTCCAAAATTCCAAGTTTGCCCTTAGGCCTTCTCCGGTGTTTTCGCATTCAAACTTCCATAACCGGCTCACACTTGCTAATAAAAATCCAAATATGGCCTTATTTCTTACAAGCAAAAATTATTCCAAATTTTCCAAATGTGCAAAAATGCCGGATATAACATTCTCCCCCCTTTAGAACATTCGTCCTCGAATGTTAAATTAGCCTTGTAGGTCTGAAAGGAAAACTTCTCAGGGGGGGGGGGTTTCTCTTGCCAACCACATACTCGTATTTAATCGTAAGCGCTTATGAGGGCATTTCCTTTCCAACTGCTCAAAATCTTTGTTAGTCCTGCGGGTTGCATAATCTCAAATAAGACATATGACGAGCAGAATCTTTATCAGAGCCAGGAGATCAGACGAATGTCGGACGGAATCAGATTCGGAGTCAGAAGCAAAAAGTACGACAGACAGAAGCATAACCCGACATTATCTTAAGCAGATTCGTAATCAGAACCAGACGCACAGGAGTATATCGAACAAACTCATCATCAGAGTCAGACATACTGAACTTTATCGGATAGGTCCATAGTCGGAATCAGACGTATGGAAGTAAACCAGACAGATCCGTGATCGGAGTCAGACGTACAAAAATATACCAGACAAACGTGTTCAGATTCGGAAGTACCGAAGTACAGCAAACAAGATCATACTCCGACGTCATATCAAACAGGTTCATAACCAAAGCCAAACGTACCGGAGTATATTAAACAAACCGTAATCAAAGTCACACATACGAGGGTATATCGGACAGATTTGTAACCAGAATCAGACGTACGGGGCTACGTCGGACGGATTCGTAATCAGAGGTAGACGTACAGAGGTATATCAAACAGATTCATAATCAGAGTCGAACGAACAGAGGTACATCAAATAGAAGCGTAATCGGATTCGGAGATACAGAGGCATAATAGATAGAGTTTCATCAAAATCGGAGGTGTAGAAGTATGGCGTACAAAATCTCAATCAAAGTCAGACCACTTCTCACTAATGCTTCGGGGTTTGCGGAAGTTCCCTTACCAACGTTTCCTTACTCACTCTGATTTTCGTGCCCCGAATTATTTCATCAAAACATTCAATAGGCTGCAGAAATTAAGTTTATATCCTTATCATTGTTGTCTTACCGCAATAAGGCGTTACCACATGTCCATTCGCAATGTCTTCAAATTGTCATTCGAACCCTTTTCTACCTTCTTCTAACCCGATCTAAGTATTACAACATAGTTTGTAAGTCAAAGATCCTCGAACAACATCCTTTCTACACATATTTTTTTTCCCGACCGATATGGTCACCAAGGAACAATCATACATGTTCATATACGTTTACCCTCACCTTACCTACAAACATTTTCCAACGCTTATTTACAAACTCATTCGTCACCCTTCCATATCAGGGGTAAGGTCCTACACACACCTACATATTTACTACCATTCTACTTACAAACGTTCTCAGCCGCCTTCCAAATTTGCTCTGAATCCCGAGCGATCTTACACTTTCTTCCTTGCACCCACTTCGTCGCTTTAGTCTGCGCGACTTCTGTAAGGGTGCTAGCTTCTTCACGCACTTTCTTTTCCTTAGGTTACCCCAAATTCTCCATTTATTTCTTATTTCTTCAATTGTGAAATTTTCTTGACAAACTTCCCAGGGGGTCACCCATCCCAGAATTGCTCCGACTCCAGCACGCTTAACCTCAATTCTTTAAGGCATTCTAGTGTCCTAATCTTTGGGATGGTCAGGCCCATTCCCCCACACGACCTTTGTCACGTAATTCTGGGGCAGATCGGGGTCTTAGCAAATTTTCGGACAGTTCCCGTGGCGGGTCCCACCCCGATCTAGAGAAGAGTCTTTCACTTTCCTGACCATACGCATATCGGGTCGCTCCTTATGTAAATCCTCAATACTTACCTTCGTCTATATATCAAATTCCACACATCCCACAAGTTTAAATAAGTTGCAAAATTGCTGTCTCGTATATACTTTCTCGAAATAGAATTTCCCATACAAGGACGGTGCTTCTTACGAATAGCATAGAGGATATCTCTCGAAATTTTTAGTCCAACGTAATAAATTTACTCTATCGGTGCCGACGTTCAAGACATGCTAAGAACGTACATCTCATTTTCCTTTTTATAATCTTTGAAGAAAATCGGGCAGGTTCCTCCGTATTTCTTACTACTCCGACACCTACCAATCATGCCTCACGGTACAATATATATACATGCATACATAATTCAAACGGCACCGACCGATGGCATTTTCCTATTTATTTCCCTTTTCGATCTTCGACTTGACATTCCAATCATACTTCAAGCATACTTCAAATAACTTTCCCAATACACATCCTCCGTGCCATTACTTACCTGCATACTGTGTAGCTTCCAATATCATCAATCATTGTCTTCTATCGATGCCGTTCTCTAGCTGAAATCAAGGATTAGTAAAAATAAATGTATTTCCTACGGCTGGCTCTATCGCACGATCTAAGATCCAAAGAAAGGTAACATCCTAGATGTCCTGTAGCCTCCTGTTTATAGATGTGGTGCACGACACACCGATAAACAAGACTCTACGAGACACGGCCTGTAGACATTCCGAGGACAAGATCGCTCGATACCACTTTTGTCACGACCCGCTCCGCGGCCGTGACCGGTGCCCTACCTAGGCACCCAAACGGACTTACGAACCAAATCATCAGAATACCGCGCGATCGGATTCAACAGACATTATTCTTACTGATAGTCGAAAGCAGATATCATATAAATGCGGTCCTGAGCGGGCACCCGTGTCAAACGTCACATCAGAATCAAAGTTGGCGGAATGTACATCGCCCAGACACACTCATACAAACAGATGGGCCACATCGGCCATAGTAGCATACGGGGCCGCTTAAGGACGCAAATCGAAATCGTATACAGACAACCGAAACCACACACACAACCGGACTGGACCCACGACCCACAAACATGACTACAGGCCTCTACAGACATACGGATCAAACAAACATGCGAACATATGACGGGACAGGGCCCCGCCGTACCCGAACAGTCACAAATGTACAAAGTATGCATAACAACAGACATATACCAAATAGGGGCTCCGGATCAAGGGGAGCACTCCAGAATAGCTGACAGAAGTCCTAAGCTGGCGGCGCACCCAAACGAATACCTGTACCTGCGCGGCATGAAACGCAGCCCCCACAGAAAGGAGGGTCAGTACGGAAAAGTACTGAGTATGTAAAGCAGAAGGTACAGTAAACCGAACCATAACTGGAGTGAGAAGATACAGAATAAATACAGAAATAACAGAACCAAACCTGTACGGAATGCAAATGTGCAGAATGCAAATAAAAATCATGCATAGGCTCTTAGAACGTGGTCACCCCCTGACGCTGGTGCCACAACACATCATACTCCGGAAGCTTTCAAATCTCCGTACATCTCCGAACAAATCACAATATCACACACATCATCAAATATAACAAAGGCCATATCACATCATAACTCCAAACGGTAACCGGCCCTATGGCGAGGTCACGGAAACCGTAACACATCATACTGCCGAATATGTCATAGGACGCACGATCACAAAACCGGCCCGGGTACCGGCGAACGAAGTCATAATCATTGGCACGAACAGAGTAGTGCAGAAATCATATGCATATTAAAAGTAAACTCCAGAAGTCGACACATAATTTCATATACAAATGCATTAGTGTAAGAAAGCTCAAAGCGAGGATCGAACAAATCGGAAATTAGTATACAAAGGTTGCGGATTTTTAGTTATCAATTTTTTTGAAAAACATATCGTAAGTTATTCTCGGAAAATATAGTAGCGTTCATAGTGACGAGCATTCAAATAACATAATAAGACATTCGAACGGACCCTAGGATCATAAGCAAATGTTTCCTTTTCGGATCATACGGAAATGAGTCAGACAAACCAAATAAAGGAAGTCTCGGGACTTGCGGGCCCACCTCGGGTCAAGCCGGGGCGGCGAACATAATTTACAAACATTAGGCTCCATAAGATTATCCGGGTAAGTTTGAGCCATTTGGATTCATTTACGAAAGATACAAAGGTTTATGCTTTCGTATATCCAAAGGTAAGCATTTTGATTCAATTACACTGAATGAATAGTAACCAAAAGCAAACTCGGATTTCTAGGAGCAGAATCAGTCCCGAGGTTCCGTTTTCGGCCTAGTAGGCCTAGAACATGCCATATGAAGGAAAGGTGAGCTTTACATACCTTACGGACGTCTCACGCTCGCTTAATCTCCAATCCCGTTTCGTCAGAAATCTGCAAATGGTCATTCTTACCAATCACTATTCATGCAAGTTGATATTTCAATCTTTGGCTTCTATTTGGCTACCGAAATTTCGGCAGCACTTCCCCTATAAATACAACACCCCCGAGGTTCAACTCGGCTCAAAGTAGCAACAACAACCCAACAACACACCAACAACATCAACAAGCAATTTAAAATACATTCTAATACCATTAGCCTTCCTTTCGACATAATGCAACAACTTCCAATCCAACTTCACATTTTTCATTCAATATCGACGTTTCCATACTTATTTACTAATTCACGACCATTCAAATACAATTCGAACACATTTCTCATTATTCGACAAGATATACCGAATTTCCATCAAACTATAATTCGTCCCAAAACTTCCAATTTTCCAAT
This sequence comes from Lycium ferocissimum, assembly GCF_029784015.1. Taxonomy (NCBI): domain Eukaryota; kingdom Viridiplantae; phylum Streptophyta; class Magnoliopsida; order Solanales; family Solanaceae; genus Lycium; species Lycium ferocissimum. The sequence goes on from NW_026726232.1 coordinate 34,964, forward strand.
ATACATATTCATAACACATTTCTAACTTCCAATTCCATCAACAATAATCATAATTCACATTCACAATCTTACTTCCATAATTACATAAAATTACATAAAAATCTCATAACAACATACAACCAATTTTCAACATCAACGTGGTTCATTAAACCCTTCCTTTCATCACAAACATCACAACAACATAACTAACGACTAAACGAAAATTAATCCATTTCCATTTGGCTTTCCTACACCACACGGCCACACCTCATGTTTTCCAACTTTCACTAATTTATTCAACTTTCATTTTCCACATAAATTTCATCATAATCCCAACTAGAATACAACATAAAAATTCAACTCATCATAGTCATACAAGATATATACACACACACACACACACATGCACGCCATGCAACCACACACCAAAATTCCATAATCCTCATTCTATTCCGATCATTCTAACGTACAAACTTATTCCATAACACAAAAACATAGAAATCTTACCTTTTTCTCCAAATTCCAACTTGCCGCAAACGTAGTTTTCTTGCTTAACCAATTATACCATGTTGGAGAGCGCTTCAAACTTGATAGGAATTCAAGAAGAAACAAGTTTTTGCATCAAGAACCAAGGCTCCAAAATTTTTTTCTTCTTTCTTTCTTCTTTTTTTTCCATGGCCGAAGGCCTTGTCTTTTTTTTCTCTTCTTGATTTTTCTTTTGTTTTCTTCTCTTGTCTTGAATGTTCTATGGGTGACCATATATAATTATCCTCTAATTAATTTGTCACATGGAACAATTCCATGGACTTGGGCCTTGGCCTATTGGCCGGCCACCCCTAGCACTTTTGGGCCTCATTTTTTTTCATTTATTTGAGCCCAATTGCTTATGGATCATCTTCCGAAATTTCCAAATTAAATTTCCAAAATTCCAAGTTTGCCCTTAGGCCTTCTCCGGTGTTTTCGCATTCAAACTTCCATAACCAACATACACACTTGCTAAGAAAATCCAAATATGGCCTTATTTCTTACAAGCAAAAATTATTCCAAATTTTCCAAATGTGCAAAAATGCCGGATATAACATTCTCCCCCCCTTTAGAACATTCGTCCTCGAATGTTAAATTAGCCTTGTAGGTCTGAAAGGAAAACTTCTCAGGGGGGGGGGGGTTTCTCTTGCCAACCACATACTCGTATTTAATGTAAGAGCCTTATCCAAGGCATTTCCTTTTTCCGATATCGTATTCAAAATCTTTGTTTTCTTAGTCCAAAGACGCGTGTGTGTGTGTGTGGTTGCATAATCTCAAATAAGATATATGACGACAAAATCTTTATCGAGCCGGTAAGATCGACGGATGTCGGACGGAATCGCATCGAGTCGAGGTAGCAAAAAGTACGACGGATAAAAGCATAACCCGACATTATCTTGCGTATTCGTAATCGAACCGTACGCACAGGAGTATATCGAACAAACTCATCATCAGAGTCAGACATACTGAACTTTATCGGATAGGTCCATAGTCGGAATCAGACGTATGGAAGTAAACCAGACAGATCCGTGATCGGAGTCAGACGTACAAAAATATACCGTTAGACAAACGCAAAAGTATTCGACAAAAGCATACCGAAGTACAAAGAACAAGATCATACTCCGACGTCATATCAGATAGGTTCATAACCGAAGCCAAGCGTACCGGAGTATATCGAACAGACCGTAATCAGAGTTACACATACGAAGGTATATCAGACAGATTTGTAGCCAAAATCGGACATACGGGGCTACGTCGGACAGATTCGTAACCAGAGTTAGGCGTATAGAGGTATATCAAACAGATTCATAATCAGAGTCGAACGAACAGAGGTACATCAAATAGAAGCATAATCGGATTCGGAGATACAGAGGCATAATAGACAGAGTTTCATCAAAATCGGAGGTGTAGAAGTATGGCATACAAAATCTCGATCAAAGTCAGACCACTTCTCACTAATGCTTCGGGGTTTACGGAAGTTCCCTTACCAACGTTTCCTTACTCACTCTGATTTTCGTGCCCCGAATTATTTCATCAAAACATTCGATAGGCTGCAGAAATTAAGTTTATATCCTTATCATTGTTGTCTTACCGCAATAAGGCGTTACCACATGTCCATTCGCAATGTCTTCAAATTGTCATTCGAACCCTTTTCTACCTTCTTCTAACCCGATCTAAGTATTACAACATAGTTTGTAAGTCAAAGATCCTCGAACAACATCCTTTCTACACATATTTTTTTTTCCCGACCGATATGGTCACCAAGGAACAATCATACATGTTCATATACGTTTACCCTCACCTTACCTACAAACATTTTCCAACGCTTATTTACAAACTCATTCGTCACCCTTCCATATCGGGGGTAAGGTCCTACACACACACCTACATATTTACTACCATTCTACTTACAAACGTTCTCAGCCGCCTTCCAAATTTGCTCTGAATCCCGAGCGATCTTACACTTTCTTCCTTGCACCCACTTCGTTGCTTCAGTCTGCGCGACTTCTGTAAGGGTGCTAGCTACTTCACGCACTTTCTTTTCCCTAGGTTACCCCAAATTCTCCATTTATTTCTGATTTCTTCAATCGTGAAATTTTCTTGACAAACTTCCCAGGGGGGTCACCCATCCCAGAATTGCTCCGACCCCAGCACGCTTAACCTCAAATCCTTAAGGTATTCTAGTGTCCTAATGCTGGGATGGTCACGCCCATTCCCCCACACGACCTTTGTCACGTAATTCTAGGGCAGATCGGGGTCTTAGCAAATTTTCGGACAGTTCCCGTGGCGGGTCCCACCCCGATCTAGAGAAGAGTCTTTCACTTTCCTGACCATACGCATATCGGGTCGCTCCTTATGTAAATCCTCAATACTTACCTTCGTCTATATATCAAATTCCACACATCCCACAAGTTTAAATAAGTTGCAAAATTGTTGTCTCGTATATACTTTCTCGAAATAGAATTTCCCATACAAGGACGGTGCTTCTTACGAATAGCATAGAGGATATCTCGAAATTTTTAGTCCAACATAATAAATTTACTCTATCGCGTGCCGACGTTCAAGACATGTTAAGAACGTACATCTCATTTTCCTTTTTATAATGTCTGAAGAAAATCGGGCGAGGTTCCTCCGTATTTCTTTACTTACTACATACCAATCACCTTGCATACGTATCATAGCCACACACGGCTAATAATTTCAAGTAGAAATATGGAGACGTCGAGACTTACCTTGCATACATGCATACATAATTCCGATGGCATTTTCCTATTTATTTTCCTTTTCGATCTTCGACTTGACATTCAATCATACTTCAAGCGTACTTCAAATAACTTTCCCAATACACATCCTCCGTGCCATTACTTACCTGCATACTGTGTAGCTTCCAATATCATCAATCATTGTCTTCTATCGATGCCGTTCTCTAGCTGAAATCAAGGATTAGTAAAAATAAATGTATTTCCTACGGCTGGCTCTATCGCACGATCTAAGATCCAAAGAAAGGTAACATCCTAGATGTCCCGTAGCCTCCGTTTATAGATGTGGTGCACGACACACCGATAAACAAGACTCTACGAGACACGGCCTGTAGACATTCCGAGGACAGACTGCTCTGATACCACTTTTGTCACGACCCGCCCTCCGCAGGCCGTGACTGGTGCCCTACCTAGGCACCCAAACAGACTTACGAACCAAATCATCAGAATACCGCGCGATCGGATTCAACAGACATTATTCTTACTGATAGTCGAAAGCAGATATCATATAAATGCGGTCCTGAGCGGGCACCCGTGTCAAACGTCACATCAGAATCAAAGTTGGCGGAATGTACATCGCCCGTACACACTCATACAAACGGATGGGCCACATCGGCCATAGTAGCATACGGGCCGCTTAAGGACGCAAATCGAAATCGTATACGTACAACCGAAACCACACACACAACCGAGACCGGACCCGCGACCCACAAACATGACTACGAGCCTCTACGTACATACGGATCAAACAAACATGCGAACATATGACGGGACGGGCCCCGCCGTACCCGAACAAATACAAATGTACAAAGTATGCATAACAACGGACATATACCAAATAGGGGCTCGGATCAAGGGGAGCACTCCGCACAGCCGACGAAGTCCTAAGCCGGCGGCGCACCCAAACGAATACACCGTACCGCGCGCATGAAACGCGGCCCCCACGAGAAAGGAGGGTCGGTACGGAAAAGTACCGAGTATGTAAAGCGAAGGTACAAGAACCGAACCATAACCGGAGTGAGAAGATACGAATAAATACGAAATAACGAACCAAACCCATACGGAATGCAAATGTGCGGAATGCAAATAAAAATCATGCATAGGTTCTTAGAACGTGGTCACCCCCTGACGCTGGTGCCACAACACATCATACTCCGGAAGCTTTCAAATCTCCGTACATCTCCGAACAAATCACAATATCACACACATCATCAAATATAACAAAGGCCATATCACATCATAACTCCAAACGGTAACCGGCCCTATGGCGAGGTCACGGAAACCGTAACACATCATACTGCCGAATATGTCATAGGACGCACGATCACAAAACCGGCCCGGGTACCGGCGAACGAAGTCATAATCATTGGCACGAACGTAGTAGTGCGTAAATCATATGCATATTAAAAGTAAACTCGTAAGTCGACACATAATTTCATATACAAATGCATTAGTGTAAGAAAGCTCAAAGCGAGGATCGAACAAATCGGAAATTAGTATACAAAGGTTGCGGATTTTTAGTTATCATTTTTTTGAAAAACATATCGTAAGTTATTCTCGGAAAATATAGTAGCGTTCATAGTGACGAGCATTCAAATAACATAATAAGACATTCGAACGGACCCTAGGATCATAAGCAAATGTTTCCTTTTCGGATCATATGGAAATGAGTCAGACAAACCAAATAAAGGAAGTCTCGGGACTTGCGGGCCCACCTCGGGTCAAGCCGGGGCGGCGAACATAATTTACAACCATTAGGCTCCATAAGATTATCCGGGTAAGTTTCGGAGCCATTTGGATTCATTTACGAAAGATACAAAGGTTTATGCATTTTTATATACAAAGGCAAACATTTTGATTCAATTTACTGAATGAATAGTAACCAAAAGCAAACTCGGATTTCTAGGAGCAGAATCAGTCCCGAGGTTCCGTTTTCGGCCTAGTAGGCCTAGAACATGCCATATGAAGGAAAGGTGAGCTTTACATACCTTACGGACGTCTCACGCTCGCTTAATCTCCAATCCCGTTTCGTCAGAAATCTGCAAATGGTCATTCTTACCAATCACTATTCATGCAAGTTGATATTTCAATCTTTGGCTTCTATTTGGCTACCGAAATTTCGTAAAGACTTCCCCTATAAATACAATACCCCCGAGGTTCAACTCGGCTCAAAGTAGCAACAACAACCCAACAACACACCAACAATCATCAACAAGCAATTTAAAATACATTCTAATACCATTAGTCTTCCTTTCGACATAATGCAACAACTTCCAATCCAACTTCACATTTTTCATTCAATATCGACGTTTCCATACTTATTTACTAATTCACGACCATTCAAATACAATTCGAACACATTTCTCATTTTTGACAAGATATACCGAATTTCCATCAAACTATAATTCGTCCCAAAACTTCCAATTTTCCAATATACATATTCATAACACATTTCTAACTTCCAATTCCATCAACAATAATCATAATTCACATTCACAATCTTACTTCCATAATTACATAAAATTACATAAAAATCTCATAACAACACACAACCAACTTTCATGCTAACTTGATTCACTAAACCCTTCTTTTCATCACAAACATCATAACAACACAACTAACAACTAAATGAAAATCCATTTCATCTCCCCTTCACTACACTATGGCTCACGGCCATCATGTTATTCACACACACACACACACACACACCATGCACGCACCCACCATACTCCCATAATTCTCATCTACTCCTAACCATTATAACATACAAACTTATTCCATAACACAAGAAATGGAATTCTTACCTTTTTCTTCAATTTCAACTTTGCCGCAAACGTCGCTCTTTTGCCAAACTAATTGTATCACGTCGGAGAGCGTCTTGAGTTTGTTAAGAATTCACGAAGAAAGAGATTTGTGGATTCAAGTTGATGCTCCAAGAATTTTTTTTTTCCTTCACTATGTTCGGCCGAATGGCCATGGAGCTCCCATCTTCTCTTTTTTTCTTTTAATTTCTTGAAACTTCCATGCATCATGATCCCTTTATATTAATTGGTCATGTGATTAATCACATGACTAATATCCATGGGCTTGGGCCACCCCATGGCCGGCCACCCTCCAACTTTGGGCCTCTATTTTTCTTTTTTTTTTTTGAGCCCAATCTCCTTTAGGGATCTCGTCTCATAATTTCCGAAACTAATTTCCGAAATTCCAACTTTGCCCTTAGGCCATCTCCAACGTTCTCGTGTCACTATTTTCCATAAGTAACAACATACACACCACATAAAGTCAAAGCATGGCCTTATTCTTCCAAATCACAATTGTGTCCAAATTTCCCGAATGTACGAAAACACGGGATATAACAACCCTGGGGAGTGTTATCGTGCCACGAGTGCTGTTTTCCGCCGTCGGGGCCACGTGATGAGAGATTGCCGCTCGGGGCTAGTGCGAGGGGTGCGCGCGCGGCCCTACGGGTTCGGGTCTTTGGTTCATCTTCGTCATCGAGCCGCGCGCCCCGGGGCGGGGGCGGGGTATGCGGCACCGGAGGCCGCGGTAGAGGCCGTGGTGGAGCGGCCGGTTCTAGCGGTCCTTCGAACCCCGCATATATGCTTTAGCCGGCCGTCGGGACCGGAGGCGTCGCCTAACGTGGTTACGGTACATTATTGGTTTTTCTCGGTCGTATATGCATTGATTGATCCCGTTCTACTTTTATCATATATTTCCCTCTCTTATTCTTTGATAAAATTGGGATTAAACTCAGAACCAATAGAACCGTTTAGGTAGCCACTCCGTTGGGATTCTATTATGGCAGAACGGGTGTACAAAGATTGTTCAATAATTGTACGCCATCGTTGCACAAAGCTGATTTGGTAGGCTAGACATGACCGAATTTGATATTATTATGGGTATGGATGGTTGGCTTACTGCTATGCTAATGTTGATTGTCAAAAGAAAATAGTCCGTTTCCAATTCCCGGAGTGAACCGGTTATAGAATGGGCGAGTAATACGAAAGAACGCCGGGGTAAGTTTATTTCCTACCTCGAGGCAAGAAAAATGATCGAAAAGGCTATATTTACCATACGGTTCGTGTACATGATCTAAAAGTAGAAGCACGACTATTCGTTCCGGTGGTTAATGAATTCCCGGATGTATTACCGAGACGAGCTTCCGAGTCTTCCTCCGAACGGGAGATAGAATTCACGATAGATCTGCTGCCAGACACTCAGCCTATATCCATTCCCCCGTACAGAATGGCACCGGCAGAATTAAAAGAATTAAAAGAACAGCTGAGGGATCTACTAGAGAAGGGCTTCATCCGACCCAGCACGTCACCCTGGGGAGCCGTGTGTTGTGAGAAAGAAAGACGGGTCGGCGCGGATGTGTATCGATTATCGGCGGTGAATAAGGTAACTATAAAGAATAAATACCCCTTCCTCGGGATTGACGATTTGTTTGTCGGTTGCAGGGAGCTAAATGTTTCTCAAAGATAGATCGCGGTCGGCTATCATCGGTACGAGTACGGGGGCGGATATTCTCGAAGACGGCAGTCGGGACCGGTATGGGCATTATGAATTCGAGTTATGTCTTTTGGGGCAGATGCTTTCCGGCGGTATTTATGGATCTTATGAATCGGTATTAGACCATTCTTGGATATGTTCGTGATCGTATTTATTGATGATATTCGTCTATTCTCGGTCGGAAGACGAGCACGCGGATCATCCGAGAACGGTACTTGGGTACTTCGACATCGTAAATTATATGCAAAATTTTCTAATATGAATTCGTCGACATCGGTGGCATTTGGGACATATTATTGGGGGTGAGCGAGCATGGGGTGGATACCAAAAAGATTGAAGCGGTGAAGAATTGGCCCAGGCCTCACAACGCCGACAGAGGTACGTAGTTTTCACGGGATTACCGGGTATTACGAGAAGATTTGTGGAGAAATTTTGCTTCAATATCGGCGCCTTTAACAAGGCTAACTTTAAGGGGAGCCAAATTCCGGTGGACGACGCTACAGTGAACGGAGCTTCCGATTCTTTGAAGGAGAAATTGACTACGCCTCCATCTCCGACACTTGCGAAGGACCTGACGGGTATGTTATTTATTGTGATGCTTTGGGGATTGGACTGGGGTGCGTATTAATGCAAAGACGGCGAGTGATCGCCTATCTTCTCGGCGACTCAAAAAGCACGAAAAGAATTATCCCGCTCATGATCTGGAGCTCGTAGCGGTGATTCATGCCCTGAAGATATGGAGACATTATTTATATGGCATTCATGTTGATATCTACACAGATCATAAGAGTCTCCAATATATTTTTAAGTAGAAGGAGAGTTTGAATTTGCGGAAGATGAAGATGGTTAGATTCTTTGAAAAGATTATGATGTTGATATTCTATACCATCCTGGGAAAGCAAATGTGGTAGCAGATGCCCTCAGCCATAAATATATGGGCAGCCTAGCGGACGTGCCATCAGAAAAGAAAGAAATAGTTCGTGAAATTCATCAACTGGTAAGTCTTGAAGTCCGTTTGGCCGAATCTGGGGATGCTGGGATTTCTGTTCGGGAAGTTGCTGTTATATCCCGCATTTTCGTACATTGGAACAATCCGGATTAATCATGATAAGTTAAGGACAAAACTATTCCGGGATGCAAAGTCGGGGATTTTTGACCTTCGATTTTATTTTGAGACATAAGTTGTTCATGACTATGTTGGTATGGAACAATTAGGAAAATTTGGGACCATAAGTGATATACTTGGAAGTTGAAAATCATGCACAAATGAGGCCTTGGCCGTGTGACTATAAAGACTGGCCCACCCATTTTGTGTTCAA
>NW_026726233.1:0-44531 GCF_029784015.1 Lycium ferocissimum
TGATGCATATAAATTATGAGTAAGCCATGTGGCTCACCTAGATGTGAATATGAGAGTACGATAAGAGGTAGCCGGGTGGGTTAGCACCGGGTGCCCATCATGGCCCTCCAATTGGGTCGTGATAAGTATTGATCCCAGTAATCATATTCTATCCGTTCATGGGTTTTCTATTCGTTTCAACCCTTTTACATGCAGTTTTTATGCTAAAGTTACCATATTTATGAAACCCTAAGTCTCAATACATCATTCCCATCATGCAATAATCCAATTCTCATCCTAGGAAGTGATAATCTATACTCCTAGATGATTACACAGCAATAAAATTAGTAACCCATTCATTTATTCGAGGGTTTGCAGTTTCTAGGGTTCTATCCTTTCATTCACTATTAGAGACCCTTTAATTAATCATGGAACCCAACAATATGATGGAATGAACAAGGTGAAGGGTTGAGACCTACCTCTTAAGAGTGTTTTAGCCCTAGCCTTAGAATTTCGCCACAGGAGTTCTTGAAAACTGTTTTGGAGTTGTGTGGGGAATGGGTCCGGAGTAAAGAATATAAAATACGGATTCGGCCTCGCATCAACCGCTGCTGCGGTCACGCTATAGCGGGAAGCCTCCCGCTATGGCGGACCTCATTAATCCCCGGCTCCCCATAGCGGAGAGCCTAGCACCGCTACGACGGACACGCTATAGCGGTCCATTTTGACCAGCCGCTTGGTTTTCCATCAATTTTTCAACCAAAAATCGCAACACCAATCCGAGGCCCCTACGGACGCAAACAAAACATGCATATATATATATATATATATATATATATATATATATATATATATATATATATATATATAAACGTGCTACGGACTCGCCCGCGGCCTCAGAATTCCCAACAGAGGTCTAGTTTTTTAAGTCACCCCCATAACGACCTAGCGGGTCGTTACAGCATTTCTGCTGATTTTTACTTTATGCTTTTTGATCTTTTGTAATCCCTTAGGGGAAAATATTATTAATGAAACAATGATATATGGGGCAATGGTTTAATGCAAATGGCACATTCATGTTTCAAATCGACTAGGTTGACCGCTTTAGAAACGCGACTAGCATAACTTATCGCTTGATTATATGATTAAATGCTTACTTGTTTCATGTATTTCGTATGAGTGATTGGTAGATCCCATGTTCCAATCACTATCGCAAAGAAAAACACAAGGAAATACCAATTACTCGAAACCATGAACATAGAAAATTAACCCTTTGCACCTCTTAAAGAATGTTGATTTGCTACCAATGGACAAGCAAAGAAGTCGAAATAACACCACCCTGAGGGATAACACTACTAGCGGAAATGAAGGGTCATTTAGTAGGAAGATCTAGAGGAAAAGATTGATTTGGTCCAAGCGAAGATCAAAGAGGCCAACCAAATTTTGAACCTAGCTGAGAATCCACCAAAAGAGACTACAGAATTAGAGCATTACCAAGACAGCCCATCAGACAAGGCCAAAATAGTGGCACAAAGCTACATGCCTCTGTTGATTAAAATCGAGACTCTCGAGGAAGAGGATAAGGATCCCAAGGAGGAATCCAAATCGCAAGAGCAAACCTGGCTATCTAAAGAGGTCACCAATGCCACCTCTGCGGCCTAAGATGAGATAAATGAGGTGCCCAAAGGACCCATTCGCCCACCATCACCAACTCGTTGGCAATCGCCCTTAAGGCCATTGCTTGTCCTTACTGTACCACGTCGAAGCATGTACGATAATGGAATTATTTTGGGCCCTAAGTCCTTCGAAACTGAAAAATGAAAACGGTTTGCTTTTGGACCTAAAAATGAATTGTTTTGGGCTGTAAGCCCTTTTCAAGGAAATAAAACAGACTTTTGTTGGACTTGATAGAAATGGACTCAAACATATTTTTGGGCCTCAGCTTATAAAGATAGAAGCTTAGACTGATTTGGATAAGTAAAAAATTGATTTTTAGAAAAATACAAAGTATGGAGAAATGGACTTTTTAACTTGTTTAAACTTATGAAATTTTTCAAACCTTTTGGGCCCCAAGCCCAAATCTTAAGGCAATAAACAAGAGGAAATACACTTGAACCTATCTTTGAAGCAAGATGGCTTTGGTGTAGAACATGGTTGACCCAAATGAGCTAAAAATAAGATAAATAAAATCTCTTCCTTTATTATACTCATAAAAACTTATGCTATTTTCAGGGAAGATATACTCCGAATATATGTGTGTGTATGTGTGTATATATATATATATATGTATATATATATATATATATATATATATATATATATATATATGTATATATATGTATGTATATATATATGTATATATGTATATATGTAACTTATAAGGATTCAAATCATGACATTGGACCAAGTTAGTAGAAACTCTACTTAAGAGAAAATCTTAATTGTGCTTTTGTCCGGAAATGAAATGACTTCCACTTTATAAAACTTTTTCCCTAAAACACCTCTTTTTCCTTAAATGGAGTTTATAATATTGTCAAAAATGGAGTTTATAATATTGTCAAAAATGGAGTTTATAATATTGGCATGACAGTTTTTTGCAAGAAAGAAAACATTTTAGCAATTAACCATACATTGAAGCTCGAAGGCAATCGTATTCTACGGATCCTTAATACTAGGTTGCTTAAAACTTTCCCTAGCGGATCACCAGAACCCTTATCTCGAACTCTGGTTTAAAAACGATTTTTCTTTGTTTGATAAAACACTTTTAACTTGATTTTCCTAATTGCCCTTATAAATTAGGTGTCGACTCTAAAAATATAAAATCCAAATAGAGTCCACAACCTCTTAGTAGCTTTTATGCGCCCACGTAAAAGTGAACCGTATTGGGATAGTGACACCAATATACAATCCCCAATTGATATTGGCATATCCTTTGGGTCATGCATAATAACTTTATTTGTTGGTTTCATGGTTATCTGTGTTTTGGATGGCATTATCTTGTAGGGAAAAGGGTCATATATACCCCTATACTATCCCAAATAAGTTGTAGCTGTCTTCCGTTTGCTTTTTCAATGATATGGACCCCCGCAGTTAGTGTTTTCATCATATATGCCCCCACGTTTAACGACCACTTTTTGAGGGACGCGTGGCCTCATCCTACAGTGCCAAGCTTTTTTGTTTTATTTAATTCTAATTAATAACTAATATTTGACCCATACCCGGTAACCCATTAGAACATACCCATAACCCAATATTTGACCCCTATTCAAGGAGATACTTGGAGACTCCATAACCGGTCGAGCTCCATCACACCACCGGAGTGACCACTGGAATATTCTCGAGAAAAGGCCATCCACCGAAGAAGGCAACAAGGATCCCACACAACATACTTTATCTTCACCTTTATTCAACCCACAATTCTTCATCGTTCTTCACCATTGTTTTTCCTTTTTTTTGGCTAAAAATACCACAACATTTATCGAAGAAAGGAGATAAATTGGGAGCATCAATTTAACTGAAGCATCAATTTCATTGATCACAAATTGCAATTAACTCGCAAGTCCAACAAAAGTTCCACCTTAAACTCAACAAACCCATTGTAGAATACTACTTAAATAAACATGCAAAGAGGTTAAAGAGCCATTTCATCAGGCTCGTCTAAGCCTTTGAAATGTTTAAGCTCCAAGACAAATCTCCATTGATGTGTGTCAATTTTTGAAATTGAATTTTTGCATAATTGAGTTGGCTTTTCCACCTAATTTAGGTTCATTGCTACTTTTAAAATGGTGGTTAAAATGTAATGAGGTGAAAGGTAGGAAGAAAGGAAGGGCAAGGGAATTGGGCAACGGAAACACCAGGAACAAAGAAGGAGAGAAAGGAAAGGGGCAGAGATGATCTCTTAATCTTTTTTTTTGGTGGGTCTATTTGACGGGTCTTAATATCTGGGTGTCTGGGTTATTTTTAAGGGTAATGGAGTTGGTTAGAGAAATTAATTATTAGCTGGGTCTAATTTTAATTAAATAAAAAATAATCGGGTTGCGACCGTTGAGATCGTGCCATGTGTCCCCCGAAAAGTGGGCTTAACCGTGAAGGCACAATGATCATGTCACGACCCAAATCGGAGGGCCACGATGGGAACTCGGGCCCTACCTGTCGAGCACCACTAACCATGCTTTCATATCATAATCATAAACAAGAGAAGAGCTTAAAAGACATACTATATAACCATGAGGGTCATCGGATGTAAATGCAACGCTAGATCATAAGAGAAATACGAGATAGGGCCCCGCCATACCCCTACGTACACAAAAAAATAAAGGGATGAGCCGAAAAGACATACTATATAACTTTCCCGAGGTCGTCGGGCGTAGTTTTTAGTATGACTTTTGGAAGTTTGATCTTTAAAAGAAAAGACCCATAGTTGACTTTTGAGGAAGCGGACTTTTTTTTTTGAAATATCGTCGATTCTACAGAAGTGTCCGGATGACCGGTTGTGAGTAGTGGTTGTTTGGTTCGGTTCCCAATGCACAAGGCCATAATGGAATACTATCTGACAAAAATATAGGCCGGGGGAGTTTCGGGTGCGAACGTCTAACTAAACCATCGCCGGGCAGCGGCGGTCTTGCTGTAGCGAGAGAGAAGGCTACCGTAGTAGAAGCCTCTCTTGGCCGGGAGTATATGACATAATAAGGTCGGGATAGGGCCCCACCATACCCCTACGTACACAAAAAATATAACGTACCAAAAACACTAGACAACAACTAGAATCAAAGTGGAGAAAATGACTCGATTGGTCGTTATAGTGCTGGAAATTGTATAACCATAGAATTTTATTCCTTATTTCTTCCATTATTAGTGATTAATTTAAGGATTAAGAATTAACTGAACCTTATACCCACATCTATTCGAGGTCATCGGGCGATTTGTTTAGTATGACTTTTGGAAGTTTGATCTTTAAAGAAAGGTAGGTTTGATCCCATAGTTGACTTTTGAGGCAAAATGGCGGACTTTTTTTTTAAATTTCGTCGATTCCTAGAAGGTACCATAGCGGATGACATGATGTTGTGACTTGGTAGTATGTTTGGTTCAAATGATGTTCCCAATTGTATTATATGAATGCCTTGTTGAGCTATGTGGATATCCATATCATGATGTTGAGTGGTCCAACGGTCTTATCTACGTAGGGCTCATTGTTCGGTCTAGCAAATCAGGGTTGCAGAGCCCATTTGTTGCTCTAGTAATTTTATTTGCTTAGGGCTCACTATATGGTCTGGTGAGCTTAGTCATAAGGTCCTAGTGCACAGGTGTGGATTATGACGTGCTTGTTGGCTATTGAATGTTTTATACCTGCTGAGGTTTATTATAGAATGTGCTATACATTGTCATGAATGCTATTTTTGAAGACTTGCTGGGTAAGACGGGAGTGGGTCGATGAAGTTATTGGGTCCTAGTATCTAATAATTTCTATCGACGATAGAGTTTTAGCCTCTGCACTCGTTTAAACTTGTTTTTTTCTATTTTGGTCTGAATTCAAACTTGTTTTTACACTTCTAGAACACAATAAAGAATTTGCTTGATAAAATTTGTGAGTTCTAAATTCTAATGGAGCAGATCTCAACTTATTAGTTAGAGCCAATTGTTTTGTTTGGTAATAAGAAAGAATGTGAACAGCGATCATTTCGCCTGAAAAAGCTCCATCACTGATTAGTCCCATGTGTCTCGTAGCTTACATTCAAACACTTGCCTTTCAAACAATCTTTCATTTGTGTTAATAGTCAATAGTCCATTTTTTCTTATTCTTTTTGTTTTTTAATTCATCAACTAAAGCCGAATATCAACGTTGACAAATAGAAATTAATATCATTTGTTTTACTAAATTACAGTCAAATTCATGCACTTAACTTGCTGATTTGTTGATGAGGCTTTGCTGCATCTTAAAGTTTAAGATCTGCCGTTATAAGTTGGTAAAGTTATAAGTTGTATGGAGTATGTATTTAAAACTAATTTATTTTGAATTTTGCTCGTTTGTAAAATAATAACTAACTAATATATGCAAGAGAGAGTGTTCGTTTGTATGTGTATCATCGTTTAACTTTGAAAAATCACTTATTTTTTACTTTTTACTGGAAAGTGATACCATTGTTTACATAAAATCCAACATTTTGCGATAAGATGATGAATATAATTATGGAATTTCTTTACTTACCAGCGTGCACTAAATAAATCAAACCAATGATCACTTGGATTATTGAACAAATGATGGGACAATTATATTCAGTTGATCATTTCCGCTTTAATATTCCTTAATTCAATTTATGCTCCAGGACATAATATTGAGGTTGAAAACTCGTACTTTAATTCCTCTGACTTGGCATGCAATTTCCCCTTCTCCATAATTCCATCTTAGAATGATTACTTGAGTAAATTAATATTCAAAATTGTGGTGGGATGGATTGGATTCCTATATCTTTAACTAGAGATCTCGTATTTTAGCTTTGGGGAAGAAAGAAATCCTAGTAGGAACTTAACTCCCACTTTAATGAGCCTTACATGGCGCTAATCCAAAAGAGTCGGAACCCCAAAACAGGTATTGGACACCGAGGGGAACAAGAAATAAGACTACTTGAGCATATTACTATTCAAAATTTGGGATAAATACGACATAAATCTCTCTATCCTTAATTAGAGGTATCGTTATTGAGCTTTGGGAATTGAAAAAAGAACGCTTCTCCGCTTTAATGAGACCTGCGCGACAAAAATTCAAATTAATCGAAATCGCAAAGCAGGTACCCAACACCGAGTGAGAATAAGAAAAAGACTACTTGAGAGTATATTTGAACATGCACATGATTAGATGCTACAGCCTACAGGCAAACATGCTCTTATCACATGGTTACCGTACATATCACAACATGCATGAAACTAAATTAAGCTTTGACCTTTAATTATAGTTAGCTTTTCTGGTTCTAATAATCATTGCCCAATTATTTCTAAAATCATTAACTGAAATTCAGTTAATACAATCCAAAAAGTCGGACCTCTCCCCTCCAAAACACTTTAAATACCCCATTTTCCCTATCTTCTAACATAGAAATTAACAAAATCCCATTTCCTCTCTATAATATATGGCTAAGTTTTTAATTTCTTGGTGTTGTGTCTTCTTTTCTTTTGGTTTCATTTTCTTGAATTCAAATGCAGCATCAGTAACATACAATGTGTTAAGTTTTGGAGCAAAATCAGATGGCAAAAGCGATGCAACTCAGCCTTTTTTGAAAGCATGGGTAGCTGCATGCAGCTCAGTGAAATCAGCTACCATTTATGTTCCTAGTGGACGGTACTTAATTAAGGCTGCAACATTTAGAGGGCCATGCAAAAATAAAATTACTGTAAAAATTGATGGAACCCTTGTGGCTCCATCGGATTATTATGCCCTTGGCAACTCCGGTTACTGGATTTTGTTCATTCAGGTTAACCGGATTACGGTCCAGGGAGGAACACTTGATGGCAATGGAGCTGGATTTTGGGCTTGCAGGAAGTCAGGGAAAAATTGCCCTGTTGGAGCTAGGGTATGTTGTCAACTTGTTTGTATTTCTTTTTCTTTTTTTAAACATTCGGTATCTGAATCTACTAATCAAACCAATTTGGATTCGCTTATGCACTATCGGGTAAACTACTCCTACCAAAATATTCAAAATAATACTAGAATGTCACATTTGCGATTTCAACATGTGACATAGCAAAGAGTTTCAACATACATTTGCCTCTACGTTAGAAGTTTATCTTATGTCAAGAAGGTCAAATAATTTATATACAGTACATCAAACTTTTTTCCGAAGAAAATTCAATCAGAACCCCCTTATGAGACTTAGTTATACCCTTGGTGGAGATCTCACCACACCAATAGATAACTTATAATTTGATGTTTAAGACAAAAGAGCGGCCAATTTGACCAAAAACTTAGCGACTAAATGCATGATATGTGGGAGTAGGAGCTTCATGCATGTGTGAGCCTAGCGACTATTAGCTATACTTTGTTCCACATGAAAAAGAGGGAATTCTAAGTATTTATTTATTACTAATTGCCAATTTACAGTTGCATAAATCATAATATTGAAGTTCTTATCACATGTTTACCGTACATATGACTCAATTTAAACCTCAAGTCAGTTATAAGTCTGTTTTTTAAATTATTAATCGTCTTTGTGTTTTTGCACCTTTATTAAGAAAATGATACCGTGCCATAAGTCATAAGTCATAATTTGTTAACCTTTTCAATTCATTTTTTTAATATCTGATTTTGTGTGCACATGTTAATGCAGTCTATAACCTTCAACTGGGCAAATGATGTAGTGGTTAGTGGCCTAACGTCAATCAACAGCCAGCAAATGCATTTGGTAATCAATAGCTGCAAGAATGTGATGGTTAAAAATGTAAGAATAATAGCGCCTGATTTGAGTCCCAATACAGATGGAATTCATGTTCAATCTTCAACTGGTGTTACTATTACTGGGACTAGTATCAAAACCGGAGATGATTGTATATCTGTTGGTCCTGGCACAAGAAATCTTTGGATGGAGAAGATTCAATGTGGACCCGGACATGGTGTTAGGTAAATTCACTTACATATATATTGTAAATATATGCTCTTTTACATCGTTTCTTCTTTTATTAAAAAATATATAATGTTCGTAAATTGTCTTCTATATGCCCTTCGTTCGCTTTTTGCTCCACGAAAGGCCGCATAGATATTTTTTGTCTCAAATATTCCTTTCCCCTACCAGTTTTTCACTGTGAGAAAATTCGTTTGATTTAATTGATATAGTTGAGGCCATGTAAGTGTATGTATATGTAGACTATTTTAATTGTTCAGGGGTATATTTAAACCTCTGTAGTTTGTATAATTAGGGGCACACTTTAAATTATTGTAGAGGATGTATATAAATCAATTGATAGTTTAGGGGTAAATTTGAATCTTTTGTTTGTCAGTGTGGCTCCATCATTATAAATGTCAAAACTAGACAAACGAAAGGGGCAAATATGCGACAAAATAAATAATAGTCCGAGACTCTCATAGAGTGAAAGACAATTAAAGGGAAAATGTAATATAAATGGAATACTTCAGGATAAATTGAAACCTTTACCCTTTCTAATTAATTTCATGTATCATAACATGTACTTATATATTTATTTTAAATAAATTCCTAATTGTTTCTTGTTTGTTCATTGCAGCATTGGAAGTCTAGCAAGAGATTATAATGAAGATGGTGTGCAGAACGTGACATTAATTAATTCAGCTTTCACTGGATCTGATAATGGATTAAGGATAAAGTCTTGGGCAAGGGCCAGCACTGGTTTTGTCACCAACATTAATTATCAAAACATCATGATGAAGAATGTTGACAACCCAATCATCATTGATCAGAACTACTGCCCCAACAACCAAGGCTGTCCAGGCCAGGTAACTCCTACAAAAAAAAAAAAAAAAATCACAATTCACAACTAAGAAAAAAGAATTAGCTATTGATAAATTTTGCAACTGATTCGCCGCTAATTCTATTTAGTAACGAATTATCAAAAAAATATGTTAGCTACATACAGTTTAGCGACGAAGTTTGTAGCTAATTTGTGATGAGCTTTCTCACGTTAAACTTACAGAAACCAAAATACCAACAAAAAGAAAAGCAGATTAATTAAATGATGATTCTAATTATGGTATCCAATTTCTCATGAATTGACAGACATCTGGCATAAAGATCAATCAAGTGACATACCAGAATATTCTAGGAACATCAGCAACCCAAGTAGCCATGAGATTTGACTGCAGTCCAAGCAATCCATGCAGCAGAATCAAGTTACAAGACATCAAGCTTACTTATTTGAACAACAAAAAGGCTCAATCTCTTTGCAAGAATATTAGAGGAAATACTGGAGGGGTCATTTTGCCTGATAATTGTTTATTATAACAAGATTTTTCTTCTTCTTCTTCTTATGTTTTTTTTTTTTTTTTTTTTGAGCCGGGTGAAGGCATGCAATGCAGGGGACCATTCTTTTTCTATAGGGTTCCAAATTGTTGTATTGCTTCATATGGGCCTTTTCTTGAATGTAAGTAATGCATATGTAAATTATTATTATTATCCTTTTAAAAAGGCAAGGGTTAATTTATTGGTGGACAGTGTGTTTTGAGTTATGAATATTTTGGATTGCTGCTCATGAAATTCACGAAAACGATATAGATGCAGTTCAATATATAACAGAAGAAATTTGAAAACATTTGTAATTAATGAGTAGTATATAAAGAAATGGATATTGGTTCATGAGGGGAGAATTGTTCTAGTCCATATAAGGAAACCATCTATCTTTGATTGGCAATTTAATATGGGAGCTCCTTATATGGTATCAATGCAAGACCCATCCCAATTCTCATTTCCGATGTTGGAACCCCATATTAAATTACCAATCAATGGATGAATGGTCTCCTCATATGGACTTGAACAATTCTCACTCATGAACCAAGATCCATTTCTTTACTACTCATTAATTACAAATGTTTTCAAATTTCTTCTGTCATATATTGAACTGCATCTGTATCGTTATCGAGGATTTCATGAGCAGCAATCCAAAATATTCAGAACAAAGTGTTTTGAATTAGTACTTGCTGTTGATAAACTTCAGGGCATCATATGGCCCGAAGTTCATGAGTAGCAATGTAGAATTTAAAGATAAAAGTATTCTAAATTAGCACATGCTATTCATAAACTTCAAGACAACATGGTTCCTCGAAATTCATGATAATTTTTCTATGTCGAGGTTGGTACTCACGCTTCACTGAATTACAATTGTTTAGAAACGAGAGAAGAGTCCAGCAAACCTTGCTATCATTTAATTATTTCATTATAGTATTCTTTCAATTATACTCCTTTCATTCCATGATAAGTGGTGTTTTTAGCTTATGCACACCCCTTAAGAAATTGCTTACTCCTAAAAAAGAGTTTTTACTAACTTACTCCTAATTAATGCCTAGAAAAAGAAAAGCTATTTAATGATTCTTGATTATAAATAAGGGTAAGTTTGGAAGAATAAGATCAATTTCTTCTTAAAATTCTAAAACACCACTTATTCTAAAATAAATGAAAAGCTTAAAACACCACTTATTACGGAATGGAGGGAGTAAACAATATGAGATCTACCTAAAAATAAGAGGCCATCATGATACCATATATTGAAAATAAGCTATACATTTTAATAATCTAACATCATATGCTGACAAAATAGTATAGTAATCACATTCTAACACACATTCTGATGATAGTGTTTAGACTTCAATAATCAACTACTACGAGAGAAAAGTGTTTAGTAACTCTAGGATGGATGAAGAGGTTAACACCACCTATCTGTGTCTTATCCTAAATGTGCTAATGCTATAGTTCTAAATTTTTTTAGACCCATTGGCCAGTGCAATACCCAGTATAAGATTGTCATTGCTACAAAAAAGAATTTAAAATAAAATAAAATAAATCGAAAGGATCACAACTAATGATCAGATCCTCATATTCAGAGACATAATTATTCATGATACTTTTGTTTGAATCAATACCTTAAAAAAATATACATTCATTCTAGCAAACAATCACCATTTCCTTGAAAAACAATAATCCTCACACTCAGTTACCACTGTACATCGCCTAAATTCAAAGGCCAGCCATTCAGATAAATATCTGCAAGTTGAACAACCCATAGATGATCAAAAAGAGATACTATTCAATCACTTCATCTCATTCTAGTTGAGGTCAGCTACATAAATCATCCTAATACTCAACGAAATGACTTGCTAAAACAGACCGAATGTAAGAATCCTTATATGGGAACTATATACACTCTAGTTCCTATTCAAAATAACTCTAGGTTTAATTAACTCCTGAAATCTGCAGTCAACCTGAACAACTTTTCTACCTTATGCAATTCGTAAAAAAACTCAATCAAATTTTCTAGACTATTCCATTAACCTTGCTACACCATAATCACATCATTCTTCAGTCTGTATCTATCTAGATTTTCCCATCACCCCTCAAGAGAGCCAAAATGATCCCGTGAAAGTTGTAAAGCAACGAGCTTTGAAGTGATTAAGTCGTAAGAGCACAAATCATCCAACATCACTGAACAGGGTCAACTTTACTGGACTTGGATGCTGAATTTTAATCAAAGAGCACTGTTTGCATTAAAATTGAGCCTTCACAATATTTTAATTATTTTCCAGAGTAATCGTGTCATAAAACTCTGAAACATCAACCTTAGTCAAACCAGCGCACATTCTTACGGTGATCACATGGGGCACAACTAGAAATAAGTATTCTATCAGAATTTCATGTTTATGAAATGTATATTTACTTTTACTTCAAGTAGATAAGAGAAGATCAAAGGTGTTACAAGAAAATTTATTTCGGGATAATGTATTCTTTAAAGTTTTGAGAAAGGCAAGTCTCTTATTAACTGGAATGGCAAATGCAGAAAGCCAACAATTCTCATTCTCGTCTGGCCAAAGATCGCGCCTTATACCCATATCTTGTAGATCTTTTCGAGCATTAACATGATCCTTTGATTTGTGTTTATCATTTAGCAAAGAGTATATAACATTGTTGAACACATTCTTCTCAATGTGCATAATATCTAAATTATGGCGTAACAAGTTGAATTCCCAAGAGGGAAGATTAAAGAATATGCTTTTTTTTCTCCATTGTTGAGTTACATTTTCCCCAACATTTCTTTGTCTATTTCTTTTCCTTCTATTATTCAACTCTACTGGTCTTCCAAATGTAACATCAATTTCCTTCACTTGTTGCAAAATGTCTGACCCGGATAACTTTCTTGGCGGGTTCCTCTCCTCCACATTGCCAAAAAAATGATGCCTCATCAATCTGAATTTATGATTTCTTGCCAAACATCGGCGATGACTAATAAAGCACCATTTTTTACTGTGACGAAGTCGACAAGGTTCTGTGTCAAAATTGCAAGAGGGACATGCAAAACCGGTATGTGTGTTCCAACCGGATAAAATATCAAGTCCAGGAAAGTCACTAATTGTCCACATAAGAGTTGCTCGCATTCTAAACATTTCATTCTTTGATGAATCAAAAGTTTCCACACCTTCACACCATAACTCATGCAACTCCTTAACAATGGGTTGTATGTATACATCCCGTACATGGACCTGGAATGATCATTGATAGGATCAAATTTGGTTGCTTCGTACACAACCAAGGTGGAAGGTTATATGGAATCAAAATCACTGGCCAAATGCTATAAGTAGTACTCATCGTCCCAAAAGGATTGAAATCATCACTAGCTAGGCCTAAACGACTATTTCGGGGATTAGAAGCAAATTCAGGAAAATTAGTATCAAACTTCTCCCATGCCTCACCATCTCTAGGATGCCTCATGATTCCATCTCCATTACTATTCTTTGCATGCCATCGCATATGCTCTGCAATCTTAGAGCACATGAACAATCTTTGCAATCTTGGTTTTAGCGGAAAGTAACGTAATATTTTTGTAGGCATTTTCTTTTGCTTCTTCTTTTTAGCAGGCACGTGATTAGTGTTGCTCCTCATGTTAGGCTTCCATCCAGAGACATGACAATGCTTACATATTTCCTCATCAAGCATCATCTCCAAGACAACATCGCAAATCATTCGGACAAGCATCTATCTTGATATAATCAGAGAAAGCTTATTTATGGTTTTCTTGGCTTCATAGAAAGAATTAAGGATCCTTTCAAACTCAAATGCATCCCTAAGTAGATCTAGAATCATAGTCATTCCCTTGTCACTTAGCCCAGACGAACACTTTATGTGATACAACTTTAACAAAAACTCTAGCTTTGAGTACTTGGACCCTTCAAATAATTCTTCACTTCCATCTCTAAGCAAGTCAAAAAAATCATTGTTATTTGAAGGTGTATCATTTAACATTTCTTCTTCTCCAACAACTTGTGACAGACCTACATCAATTTCCTTATGCCTTGAGCCCTGAAATGCTTTATTAATTAATAATTCTATAGGATTTTCAGGAGGCAATGTATCCGGGATAATCTCTATGTTTTCGGAGTTTTGCAACACATCTGTTTTCCCTTATATAACCCAAGTGACATAATTTTGAGGGAATGACTTGTCGATCAAATGATTGTACACTATCTTTCTAGTCTGCCACTCCTCATTCCCACATCTAGGACATAGACATTTTATTTTATTTCTTACAGCTCCGTTCGTAAATGCAAAATCTAGAAATTGATTCAAGACAATCAAATATTTAGTTGTGGTTCTAGGCATTCCAATCCAAGATTTATCCATCTAGAGTATCTTGGTTTATAACCTTTCAACAAGTGAAACTGATGAACAAAAATCAGATTTTTGAGAAGAAGCGTTGAATATAACCTACAAATTTTCATGCGAAAGAATAGTTTAGTAACCTAATTTATGGATATAGCATAAACAGAACAATATTTATGCTTGTCTATAAATTATCATGTATTAGTTGAGACAGAATTGCACATCGGAAACCCAATACAGAATAGCTTGTTGTTTGGTTTGAAGCGATTAATGGAACAAAAAGCTGATGACAAAGAAGTAGGAAGTATACAACAAACAAGTAGTAGAGGCAGAATTTAAACTATGCATATCATTTGGTTGACGCAGATTAGAACTAGTCATCATCTTTTCCATTTTATACATCAGGACGTAAATTGTACAAGCATACGTGAGATAGCAGGTATCAAGCTCATCATGAGTTGTCAAGCCAAAATCTTTACTTCAGAAATAAAATTTTACAAATAGTCCAGTTCATTCATATTAACATTCCATTGTCTAATACATTTTTATATGTTAAAACACAATGCACTCTAACTAGTCCAGTTAATTCATGTTAACATTGCATTGTCTATCTTTACATTAGCTAAAGGTCCCTGGACTTACAGCAATCCATATCTCAACAATCCAATTCTTCATAATTGGAGCTATTACAATGTCAAATAAATAATTGGAGCTATTCTCTGTCATTTTGTGGAATTTGAAAATCGCACAATACCTTTATTGAGAGAAGAGGAGAAGGCACTAGAAGCTCGGGCAATATCTCAGCAAAATGCAATTTCTTCGAAACGAAAGCAAATTCTTCGAAACCAACTACCTAAAATATATTAGTAAGCTACAAATTGAGCATAAACTCTACCATTTCTCTTAGCAGAAAATAGATATTTCATTGATTAACGCATGCACATAGCTCACACGACTACCTAAATTTTATCAATAAGCTACAATTTCAATATGAAGTCTAGCATTTCGCTAAGCAGAACGACGCATACTTCATTGATTAACACGTAAACTGAATCCAAGCAGTCAAAAACCTCTATTATTTCAAATTGCTCCATCTACTCTCACAAGTACTCAAAAGTTTATCAGTAAGCTCCTAATTTTTTCAGTAAGCTAAAATTCGATTACGATGTCTAACATTTAATCATTTAGCAGAAAAACGCATATTCAATTGACTAACACTAAAACAAACCTAAATTAAATTTGACGTAATAACACAACTACCTAAGTCGATTCACACACAAATCTAAACTAAACTTCAAATTTCTACATAGATAAACACAACTACCTAAGTCATAATAAGCTAGAATTTGAAATCTAACTCGATTCACACAACTACCTAATTTTTTTCAGTAAGCTACAATTCGACTGTGAAATCTAACATTTTGCTAAGTAGAAAAATGCATATTTCAATGATTAATACAAAAGCAAAAAATCAATGATTTACATACGAAGCTTATCACCACAGATTCTACTGATTCATGTTAATTTCAGTAGAATCAGTGAAGAAAATACACAAATATGCAGAGAAAATTCACATGCAGGTTACAAATTAAATTAAATCACAATTTGAAGAATAAGGAAGAAGAATACCTTGTATAAACTTACAACCACAGTAGAAACTTGAAGAACTCAGCGATTTTCTACATTGTATAAACTTACAATCCCATTTTTGTAGGTTTTTGTAACTTCAAAATCTGAATCCATGAGATGGGGGGAATTTTAGAGAGAGAGAGTGGAGAAAATTCTGGAGAAAGTTTTTTAGAATATGTAGTGGAGAAATTTTTTAAAAATATTTGAGGGAAATAATTAAAAAACGAGGGAAGCTCAATATTTGGGGCGCCTCTTTTTTATTTTATTTTTATTTTTTTAAGGTCTGCGTAGGTTTTAACCCCCGCAAATTCAATGGAAATTAGCGGGGCCTACATTAACCTCCACAATTAATAAAATTTTGCGAAGGTTATAATAGCTCCCATAATTAAACCTCCGCAAATCTAGCATTTTTTTGTGGTGTCACTAAGATTATTGTCCAAAGAGTTAAGCCTCTCCTGGCTAACATCATTGGACTTAATCAGGCTAGTTTCCTCTCAAATAGGAGAGCTTCTGACAATGCTATTATTGTCCAGGAATATCTTACATAGTTCAGCAAAATGAAAGGTAAAAATGCTAACATGATTCTCAAAATTGACCTAGAAAAGGACTTTGATAGACTTGAGTGGTCCTTTATCACGGAGACCCTTATCTGCTTCAATTTCCCTCAGAACCTTATAAAGCTCATTCTTTCCTGTGCCTCTTCCATTTCTATTCTAGTGAATGGATGGAAGACTGACCCCTTTAAACCTACTAGAGGAATTCAGCAAGGAGATCCTATCTCCCCTTATATCTTCATACTTAGTATGGAAATGCTTTCCAGGAAAATTAACCAAGAAATTGACCATCTAAACTGGTTTCCTATCTCTAACTGTAGAAATGGACCAAAAATCTCTCACCTTTTCTTTGTTGATGACCTCACCCTCTTTGCTAGAGCTAATCTAAAGAATCGTACCACTATCGACAACACTCTGACCAGCTTCTGCAATAGCTCTGGTCAAAAGATTAACAAAGCTAAGTTTGAAGTTATCTTCTCAAACAAATATGGACATGAAGATAGAGATGTTTATGCAAACTGCATTACCATTAAAGAAAAAAACTTTTTTGGTAAGTATCTGGGATTCCCCATGTTTCATAAAAGACCCACCCGTGGGGATTTCCAGTTCATTATCGATAATCTTCATTCTAAGCTTGCTGGTTGGAAGACTAAATTTCTCAATATGGCTGGTAGAACAACCTTAGCAAAGTCCTCCCTAAACAACATTCCCAACCATGTTATGCAATACATTAAGCTGCCTAGTAAAACTAATAAGCTTATTGACAGAACTCAGAGGAATTTCATTTGAGGCACCACTAATATTAAGAAGAAAATGCATCTCTTAAACTGACAAACTATCACCAAGCCTAAAGATAAGGGTGGCCTGGGTATTCAAAGGGCTGAGACAAAGAACAAACTAATGCTTACCAGCCTCACCTGGAAACTCCTTAAAAAGCCTGATTCTCTCTGGGCAAAAGTTCTAATTGCAAAAAACACCCCTAAGACTAGAACTTCCCTTACCTCTAGAACTTGGAGGATATCATTGAGAGGTACGATGTCTGTAAAAGGGCTACTCACTGAGCTATCCAAAAGGGGGATCGAGTAAAACTTTGGTATGATAGATGGATTCCTAACACTGAACCCCTTAGGAGCTATGTTCAAGGTCTTCTCGATGAGGATGAAGATTCCAAAAGGATTATTGAAATCTGGAAAGAGGGACAATGGGATATGAGAAAGCTCTCTCTAGAAATTCCTTGAGACATTAGACCTCAATCCTTAGTACCACTGTTCCTCCTATTGGCATTAAGGAAGACTTAATATACTGGGGTCTGACTGGCAATGATCTTTACTCCTCCAAGAGTGCCAATAATTTTATAACCCATATAAATCCTTCTAATGACCACAAAAAGTCCTTTACTTGGGTTTGGAATACTAGGACCCCTAACAAGATTAAATTCTTTCTATGGATCCTAGCACATAGTAGACTCCCTACCAGTTCCTTTCTCCACTCTATTGGGCTGAATATTAAACCTTATTGCCATTTTTGTGGACACTATTATGAGAACATCTCTCATATTCTTCTTTGGTAGTGCTGTTCAAGACATCTGGACCCAAGCCAACCTAAGATGTAGTGATAACACCACATATTTCAATTCTTTCATTGCTAAAAATTGGGAGGACACTTGGGAAAATATTAAGGGCAAAAAGTTTGATAACCTCCTGCAGTGGAACATCCTCATTCCATACTGTCTCTGGACTATTTGGACCAATAGAAACTCAAACCTTTTTAACAACAAGAATCATCATCCTTCATTTATAGAAGCCTACGGAGGGGTCACAGTATGATCGGCTACGTAATCACACAAACAAGCCTCAAGCCAAGATGCAGATTAGTATTAAATGGCATCCACCCACTGGAGGTTACTTCAAACTAAACACTAATGGGTCTTGTATAGGCAACCCTGGGATTAGTGGGATTAGAGGGCTAATTAGGAATAGAGACTGGGT
Organism: Lycium ferocissimum; assembly: GCF_029784015.1. Classification (NCBI taxonomy): domain Eukaryota; kingdom Viridiplantae; phylum Streptophyta; class Magnoliopsida; order Solanales; family Solanaceae; genus Lycium; species Lycium ferocissimum. Next base: position 18,472 of record NW_026726233.1, read on the forward strand.
CATGGGGTACATGCAAGGCATCCCTAACTCTACAAATAATTTATTTGAATTGCTAGCTATATTACAAGGTCTCAAATTGGCATGACAACACAAGCTAATGCCACTGGAAATAAATTCTGATTCTCAAGAGGTAATCTCAATATTAAAAAATGGTTATATCCACTATAACACCTTTATTTCTGAATGCAGATTGCTGATGGACAAACTAGGAAGCCTGGAAGTAAAACACTGCTACCGGGAACAAAACAAGGTCTCTGATCTGCTAGCAAACGAGGAAGCCATGAAGAAGATTTTTGAAGATGTAAGAGTTGTAGTAGTTCCTCCTATGTTTTTAGAACTGCTAAATGCTAGGAACTACTTATAATCGTTTTGTGCAAGTGGCTATCGCAGATTAATCTTAATGGGCAAGCCCGAACATGAATGGGATTTACTCCCTCCTTAGTTGTAATAGTTTAAGTTTTATTTTAATTTAAGTATCTTGATTTACCAAAAAAAAAAAAAAACTACTATGAGATATCGATATCTGATTCTATCAATCACAGTCAATTTCCTTAAAACTTCAAGACATTAAGCCCAAAGTAGATGAGCGGAGGAGCAAAATTTCAAGATAAAATGTCCCGAATTAGCACCTATTATTGACAAACTTCGTGACATCATATAAACCTCGAAGTTCATAAGTAATAGTGTAAAACTTTTAGGATAAAGCGTCTTGAAATTTTACAAGATATTTGTTAGGATTAAAGAATGTAGCCGAAAGTACCCAAGAACAAATTCAATTGAAATTATGAGAAGCAAACATAAAAGCAATAAAGGATGACACACAAATTTTACGTGAAAAATTAAAACGGGGGAAAATCATGGGCATTGACGAGCCAATGAAATCACTATGAGAAGAAGTACAAAGAAATCCTCAAGGGCCAACAGAGACACAATGAGGATGAAGAGAATTACAGGCTCTCAAAATAATTTCTCTCACAAAGATGTGAATCTTGTGAGTTAGATTAAAGATATAGACCAATATACATATCCCTTCTAAAAGAAAACAACTCTCCAAAAAACCAACTAATGTCACTCAAGGCCACCAAGAAAGATACTTTGGGACATAAACCCAACAATCTCCGCCTTGGACCAAAATCCATCAAGCTCGCACCACCATAAAGCCCCGAAGGGAATTCAAACACCTACAACGCCAACCAAGTCCAAACAATACTTGAACTTGGTAGTAGGAAGAGGCTTACTCAACATATTTGAATGATTCTTTGAAGTGTGAACTTTCTCCACCACAAGTTCCTCTGCAACAATAGTATCTCTGATGTAGTGCTTCTTGTTATCAATGTACATAGTCTTCGAATGATACATATCATTTTTAGTCATGTGAATAGCTCTATGTCTATCACAAAACACAACGGCAACACCTTGTGAAATATCGAGCTGAATAACAAGACTACGCAGCCAAGTAGCCTTCTTCACGCCCTCTGTAATAGCAACATACTTTGCTTCAGTCGTGGATAAAGCAGCAATGGACAACTCTCCAAGAAATACAATCACCACAAAGAGATCTAAGGCGATCAAGATCACCACAATAGTAAGAGTCGGTGAAACCAACAACATCATTAGATGTAAGCTTACCAACATCAAACACTAAGCTAATATTCGGAGTACCCTTCAAGTAACGAATGATCCATTTAATGGTATTCCAATGTCTTCCCCAAGATTGTGCATGTATTTAGTTACCAAGCTAACAACATAAGCCAAATTAGGTCTAGTGCAAACCATAGCATACATAAGATTACCAACAACACTTGACTAAGGGATGTGAGACATACACACCTTTTATTCTACCATTTTGGAAAAGGTCTGCAGACAACTTGAAGTGGGTAGCATGGGGAGTGGAAACAGGCTTACAGTTATCGTTATGAAACCGATCAAGCACCTTCTTAATATGTTTCTTTTATGACAACAACTACTTACGTGCCTTTTGTTCTCTCTGAATCTCGATGTCAAGGATCTTCTTCACCACACCCAAAACTTTCATCTCAAACTCACTATTGATTTGTACCTTCAAGTTATCAATAAGTGACTTGTCTTAAGAAGCTATCAACATACCATCGACATAAAGTAACAAGACCCGACTGAAAATTATTTAAAATAGACACAATTATAATATTGGCTTCTACATAGCCTTGCTAATCATAAAGGAGTCAAACTTCTTATACTACTGTCTGGAGCTTGCTTCAGTCCATCCAACGATTTCTTTAACCGGCAAACACAATGTTCCTTGCAAGGAACTATAATACCCATTGATTGAGTGATATAGAGTCCTTTATCTAACTCTCCATGTAGAAAAGCAGTTTTAACATCAAGTTGCTCCAACTATAAATCAAATAAAACAACCAAAGCAAGACTCGAATAGAGGGATGGCAGAAAACAAGAGAGAATATCTCACTGAAATTGATACCTTTCTATTGGCCATAACCTCTAACAACCAATCACGCCTTCTATCTTGGATCTTCAACTTTAGGATTGTCATCTTTTTCTGTGTAAATCCATTTGGAAGATAACGGTCTCTTACCCTTAGGCAGCTCACAAATCCCAAATACTGTTCTTATGGAGACTTTCAATTTTTTAATTCATCTCCATTAGCTACTTGAAGAATCATCACCAGAAATTGCTTCTAAGTAACAAGAAGGTTCCACACCTTATCAACTTCATGTGCAACAAACAAAGCATATACAACCAAATCATGCTTATTAGTGTACGGTGTACCTAGAAGGCCTTTTATTCTCCTCGGACAATCTCGGGTAATAGAATTATCCTCCTTGTGAGATTGGACAAGAGTAGTGGTACTAGAATCACGAAGTATATCATCAACATTGTTAGATTCGATAATAGAAAAAGCACGGACATTATCATTAATTAGAGCTGTAGGTTTCATTAATAGGGCTACCTTCTCATTATTAGTCTTCTGATCACCTGTACCAGTGGAAGAAAAAACAACAAAGTCTTTTCCCGAAGATAATAAGTCATCTTTGTTAAAAGTCACTTCTCTACTAAGAATCAATTTTCGTGACATATGATCAGGACACCACAAGCAATATCCTTTCATCTGGATCCATAACCAATAAAATGCAATTTTTAGCCCTAAGCTCTAAGTTTCCCTCGTTAACATGTGCATAAGCAGGATATCCAAAAACACTTAAATTAGAGTAGACGATAGGATTACCTGACCATTCTTCTTCTGAAATTTTAAAATTAAGTGGGGAATATGGAGAATGATTTATCAAATTACAAGCTGTAGAAGTTGCCTTGGCCTTATCAAAACTAAGCGGAATAGCTGAAAACAAGTATGAGCTTCAACGGTTGTTTCACCATGAGAGCTCGAGAGAGAGAAGTTGGAGCAGTAAATATTTGTGAATTTGAGAAATGAAAGCTCACGTTATCATTAGCAGTGGATTAGTGTTTATATACTTCAAAAATGGAAAATATCTAACTAGCCTAAGCACTAACCGACTATCATGACAGGTGGCAACAACCTGTCTAAATAACAAACTAACAAACTCTCAACTAACTAACTAATCAGGTGTACACCAGAAGCTTACATTACTAATAAGGATAAATATGACTATGAATCTCAATACCGCCCCTCAAGTTGGAAGTAGGGGTACAACTGTGTCACGACCTAATTTACGGTTCGTGCAGGCACCTACCTTATCTCACCTGATAGGCGAACCCTTACTTACCATTCCGTTAATAAAATCATTTGAAAAATAAATACAACAGATGATAATAAATAATAAGCAGGATACATCATGACACTTTTTTTTAATTTAAAAAATCACACTTTTCCAAGACCTAGCCTAGACATGTACAAGAGCTTCTACAATTCAGAGGAAATAAGCAAAAATAAAAATGACCCAACTTCTGCCTTTAGAATGAGATATACAAAAGCTGTAGGAAGATATCCGCCACTTGAGCTAACGAATCCTTCAAGCAATGACCTGAAACACATCTACACCCCAAAAGGAGTGTAGCAAGAGTAGCATCAGTACATCACACGTACTGGTAAGCATCATAGGCCGACTAAGATTAGTTCAGTGATACAGTACAGAATCAATCAAGATAAACAGATAAGTACAGTCGTTCACACCTTTATAAATCATATCCATAGATAACAATTCCGACATAAGCCTACCCAAATCCCTCTACCTCTATTATAGCTAGTAACAATGAAAAATAAAGACTATAGGACACAATAAGTCTCGACTCAAGAAAGACTCCTAGGCCACCCAACTCTCAATGATTAATGAATAAGAAACCGCAAACCTTCATGTCAACATATCCTAAGTGGGATAACTACACCTTATCTTCCTGTCAACGATTAGACGTACTCATAGTTTGGCGAGTAGATGCAACAGTCATTGACCCAAATGAACATCAGCAAATAATTATCCACCAATCACAAGTGTAGAAATAAGAAAAATGCAATGCGGCCAATGATAGTATTACAATCTCAGATCACGAGCCCATAACTAGATCACATCCTCAACCCCTGTCAAATGTGTCTTTGTGTGTGTGTGTGTGTGTGTGTGTATGGAATCTCAACACGTTTCCAGTTCAACAGTCAATATAGAACATAATAACTAAATAATACCAATGCCAATGAATACAAGACCCTAATTTCAATCACTAGAGCCAATGTCAATGAATACATGACTCCATGCCACAATTCATGATAGATTCAAAGAAATCAAATCAACAACAACATGAATGCACAATGAAGTCAAATACATTCAAAGTATGAGTAACCCTAGTATATGGTATAACAAGACCCTATTGTGGCCAGCTAAGTAATAGAACGACTCCCACACACTAACTAAATCTGCACCAAGAAAATATACACACCACCTGCTTCCCCTCAAACATAACGACCACACGCCTTGGTTCAACTTCTCATTTAATGGCGAGTCGCCACAAAACAACATTCTACTAACCTTGATAATATCCAACCGAACTCCGTGTCCAAAGATCTAATCATCCTTTTTCCCATCAACTCTATAACATATATAAAACTCACTAATCAAAGTCTAACTCAAGTAAACTGTAACTTACCTCGATGCCGAGCAACTGTCATGAATGTCCATGGAATCTTCACCCTTCCGTTTCTGAACCAGAAGTCATGATAAAAAAGTCTAGGCATATCATGAATTCGAGAACAAGAGTCAAATTAATCTGTCACGCCCCAAACTATGGCCTGGGCGAAATGCAGCACTTGGTGCCTTACTGCATATGACCGAGCGAACCACATGGCTTACTGAATCATCATGAGGCATACATGAGCGGAATATAACATGAAACATGATGGGTTTTATGAAAACACATGAAGTCATAATAATTAATAAAATACTCATTTAAAACATGAACGCATAAATACCATGAATCGAGCCAAAGATGGCTAAATAACTCTGAATATCTGACATAACATAACTGACTAGTCTGTAAAACCTCTATCATGAGTCTGGATCGTAAAACATACTTGCTGGGACAAGGCCCCCCAGCATACCTTTAATGCATGACTAACATAAGGAAATAGGTGAATGACCAAACCCCGAAGTAGATGGGGCTCACCAATAAACTGATACGTGAAGAATCCTACTGAGCAGATGCGTCGTCCTGTAAATCCGTATCTGCATCGTGAAATGTAGGCCCCCGTGTGCAATAGAAAGGGGATGTCAACACATTGAATGTACTGATATTTAAAATGACTGAATGAAATAACATGGGACATGAAATAACATGATAAGAATTGAAACTGAAATTGAAACCTGGTTATAAACATGAATATACATAGATATGACATAAGAAAAAACATTTTAAGTAGGGACAGCATAAATATAACTGACAACATGAAGTTTGGTACTTACGTCCTACCAGAAAAGCCTCTCATACCTTGCCAGGGTATAAGATGTAATATAACATGAAAGGATCCAATCAATATTAAGGATTCGTCCTACTGGGCGGAGCGATCCTTATCCTACGGTGGCTAACATAGTTTCAGGATGTTTGAAGCATTCTCAGTAATTAGTGCAACTCTCAAAAATATGAATATGGTATAGTTGGCTAAGGAGCCCATGAATTACATAACTTGCTAATAAACATGTTACACCTTGGGGGAAAATTCGTGTTATTCGCATGATGAGTAGACTAACATGATCCTAGAGTGTACATGAAGTCCTTACAAGTAAGAAAGGGTACTTTTTAATCCTAATTAAGATTCCAAAGACATTTGATGCAAAAGAAGAAAGCTCGTCGGAGAAAGTTAAGGTAGAGTCTTGTTTGGGAGAATTTCACATCATTTGAGTTAAGCCTTGCTTAGAGTCACTTTGAGGAAGAGATATAGAGCTGATTGGATGGTTAATGAATTGTTATATAAGTGCTAAGAAGGTTTCATAAGGATTGGAGGCCAAATGAATCAAAGAGAGCATGATTACGCGAAACCGGGCAAAATGGGGCAGTGTGCGCCCGCACACTAAGTGTCTGAGCAACACACTGTGCGCCAACTCCCCAAATTCAGAGAGCTCACTACCCAGCCCCTCCCCTAAGTGGTGGGGAGAGTGTGCGACCGTACACTCAGTGTGCAAGGTCGCATACCCTCCGCCAACTTGGTCGGGGGGCGAAAATGTCACCTTTTTAAATCCCAAACGACCCTAAGTTCATTTCTAACTTCTCCCACTTGTTTCTCCACCTATATAGACACTTCTAAGGAGTTCTTGAAGGTTCCATACCACTCCAAACCCTTTCATAACCATCTAAATATAGAATCATCATTTACACCCCAAGATAATCCAAGAAAAGTGATTGTTCTTGATTTCTTTCAAAGTTGGAATGAACTTGATCTTGAAGGGAGTTGAGCTAGGTGAGGTTCCTTCAACATAAGGTATGTTTTTCATCTTATTTATATGGCTAGATGGATGTAAAGGTTTGGTGATCCCTTAGAAAGGAAAAGAATTAAAGTGGAGAAGCCATGGATGTTGTAGTGAGAAAGATGACTATGGTGTAAACTTAAAAAGGGGATTTTGGTGGGAATTGATGTTAAATTGAATATAATTACTTGAATATGATATTATGGATGTTGATAATGCGATTTGGGAGTTGTTTTATGATATGGTGAAAGTTAGAGAAATAGGGGAAATGCTGCCCAAATTTCATTAGCCCTTTAGTTGCTCTAAAATTGAACTTAAGCATATTTTCAATGACCTAACCTTAGTACGAATTCTCTTGAATGTAGAGTCACGAGCTGAAGGGAGAACATCTAGTCGTTAAGGAGACATAAAGGTATGTTAAGGCTAGTCCCTTTCTTTCAAAGACATGATTCCTATGTTATGATTCTATCCATACTTTCCAGAACTTCCTTATGCTCAAAAGTTAGAAGTTCATGATTCTTAAAGGCTTCTTATAATACCAGAGATGAGATGTTTTCTATGATGAACATGATGATGATGATTTTAATGCTAGAAATTCCAAAACTTATGATTGTGATGCCAGTATAAGATTGTTGAGCTATTTCATGATTTCCTTGATTTGTTTATTGTTGTTGATATCACCTTATGAATTGTTCCTTCGGGGTGAGATGTAGCGATGATGATTATTCCATAGTATAAATCGGAGGTCACCGACCTTATATCACTCCGATAGAGTTGCAGCTTTGATTGGGCTCTCATGTATGCTATATGTATATGTATGATTACACCGTGCCTAGTTGATGGGGTATGACACCACTTCGATGGGCAGCTTATGGATAATGATAACACCGTACCGAGTTGGTCGGGCATGACACCACTAGTGGGCGACGTGTGATGATTATCCCGGACGCGGGAGGCCCGGACGTGGGCTAATGATGATTATGTATATATGTTTATGATGTTTTATAAGTAAATGCTAGCATGCATGGTTCTCGCCTTAAGAGGCAGTTTGGTATACAGGTTATCTCCTTATCTCATGTTTCTTTATTCTTTATTATGCTACTATTCATGCCTTACATACTCAGTACATTGTTCGTACTGACGTCCTTTCTTTTGTGGACACTGCGTTCATGCCTGCAAGTAGACAGGGAGACGGATCTGATCCCTAGGAGCCTTATTAGCGGAGACTCAGGAGCACTTCACTACTTTCGGAGTTGCAGTCTGCTGGTATATTTTTTGTGTGTATATGTTTGGGCATGACAGGGTCCTGTTCCGTCCTCATGCTTTCTAGTACCCCAGATAGAGGCTCGTAGACATATGTAGATAGTTAGAACTCATGATCTCACTGATGCACATTTTGTATATCATTTTTGTAGCCTTGAGGGCTTGTATGTAAATAAGTAAATGAGATGAAGTTAATGGTTATCGTATAATGAGTTTTATTTGAGAATTTACCTTCATGCATATGGTGTTAGTTGAGAGTTAGATGTATGGTCCACCGAGATAAAAGGGAAGGAGTATGCTAGATGGTGCTCGATAGGCTAGCTCCGGCTATCCGTCATGGCCCTTAGTTAGGTCGTGACAGAAGTGGTATCAGAGCCGTTCGTCCTAGGGTCTGTCTACGAGCCATGTCCAGTAGAGTCTTGTTTATGGGTGTGAAACGCGCCACACTTATAAGCAAAAGGCTGCGGGGCATTTAGGAATAATTGACTTTCTTTCTTCTTTATAGATCGTGCGATAGAGCCATGGTATAAGAATCCTTTTTTTTCCTAATCACGTGTTCTGCTTTCAGTAATGCCTATCAAGAGGAAAGCAATAGCTGCCCAGAAGGGCAAGACAGCGACAGGAAGGCGAACTGAACGGGAGTCACTGGCAAATATAGAGGAGGGTAAGCCCCATAATGAGGCTCCATCTCGAATCTCTCACACTCCACCTATCTTAGATGAGCATGAAAGGGCTCCAGCTCCAGGTCCAACACCTCCAAGTCCTCCATCAGCTACCTCAGGCCAACAGATGATAGAGGCTATTCAATTACTGACCCAGTTAGTTTCCACTGTGCACAGCAACAGGGTGCGGGTCCTCGTGACAGAGCGACTAGTGCCAGAGCCTGTGATTTTATGAGCTTGAATCCTTCAGAATTTTTTAAGTCAAATCCGGATGAAGACCCCCAGGGCTTTATAGATGAGATCCTGAGAACGTTGAGGATAATTCATGCTTCTGATACTGAGTCAGTGGAGTTGGCTTCTTATAGATTGCGGGATGTAGCCGTTCTTTGGTACAATAACTGGATGTCTTCGAGAGGGGAAAATGTACCTTCCTCGGTATGGCAAGAGTTTGTAGACGCCTAAGAGTTCGTAGACGCCTTCCTTCGCCATTATTTGCCACCCGAGGTTCGACGGGCTCGAGCCGACAGATTTTTGAATCTCAGACAGGGGAGTATGAGCGCTTGAGAGTATAGTCTCCAATTTAATTCCTTGGCTAGATACGTTCCGACCATGGTAGTCGACATGGGAGATCGGGTGCATCGGTTTGTGAGTGGTTTGGGGCCACATTTGATTAAAGATTGCTTGACAGCTTCACTCTACGAAGGGATGGATATTTCTCGTATTCAAGCTCATGCTCAGAATTTGGAGGAGCAGCAGCAGCCGCCCAGGGGTGAGCGTGATATTAATAGAGGGCCTAGTAAGAGGTCCGTATCCGCTTGGTGCTAGTGCAGGAGTAGGCAGAGAGGGTCGCAGGCGCAGTATTCCGTGTATTCCGACCGGGCCCGCGACTAGTGCACCATATCGATTTGCGGGTTGGAGATTTGATCGCCCTATGTATTCTGGATCGGGTCAGAGCTCTAGAGTTTTGGGTTCCCAGTATGGAGCGATCCCAGTCAGAGGAGACTGCTAATACCACGATGCAGCCAATGTCGTAAGTTTCATTCAGGATAATGTCGCCAAGGTTCTGATGCTTGTTATGCATGTGCTCAGATTGGGCATATGATGCGTGACTGCCCATCGGGGGGTGATAGAGGTAGAGTTCCGCCCGTTGGACCAGCAGCTGGTTCCTCATCGTCCGTACGCCCTGTGAGGCAAAGCTCGCAGACGCCATTAGGTCGTGGCAGAGGCAGAGGGGGAGTATCCAGTTTGACTGGCCCTCCGCCCCGTATATATTAATTAGCCGGGCGACAGGATCTTGAGTCCTCCCTATACGTGGTTACAGGTACATTATCAGTATTCTCTCACGATGTTTATGCATTTATTGATTCGAGGTCTACCTTATTATATATTACTCCTTATATTACTGATCGTATTTGGGTGAAACCCAAGTTAATTAAACCTTTTGAGGTGTCTACTCCTGTCGGTGACCCGGTAATAGCTAGACAAGTATATAAAAACTGTGAGATTGTGATTGGCGGTCATCATACTATAGCAGATTTGATCGAGTTGAGGATATTAGACTTTGATGTTATTATGGGCATGGATTGGCTGGCTTCCTATTATGCCAACATTAATTGTAGAACAAAAATGGTTCGATTCCAGTTTTCGGGAGAACCCATATTAGAATAGAAAGGTAATACAGCATCTCTAAGAGGTAGGTTTATTTCCTATCTCAAAGTGAGAAAGATGATTGCTAAAGGCTATATTTATCATTTAGTTCGGGTTCATGACACCGAAGCAAAGCCACCAAATCTTCAATATGTTCTGGTAGTAAATGAATTTCTAGATGCATTTTCAGATGAACTTCCAGGTCTTCCACCAGAACGGGAGATTGTTTTTACTATCGATGTGTTGCCGGATACAAATCTTATATCTATTCGTCCCTGCAGAATGGCTCCTGTAGAATTGAAAAAGTTGAAAGCACAATTAAAGGATTTGCTCGAGAAAGGATTTATTAGGCCCAGTTCTTCACCATGGGGAGCACCGGTATTGTTTGTGAGAAAGAAAGACGGTTCTTTGCGAATGTGCATCGACTATAGGCAGTTGAACAAAGTGACAATAAAGAATAAATACCCGCTTCCCAGGATCGATTATTTGTTCGATCGATTGCAGGGTGCCAAGTGGTTTTCAAAGATAGATTTAAGGTTAGGATATCTCCAGGTGAGAGTTAGAGAAGAGGACATTCCAAAAATGGCTTTCAGAACTAGATATGGTCATTACGAATTTGTGTAATGTCATTTGGGTTGACTAACGCCCCGTACAGTGTTCATGAATTTGATGAATGACGTGTTCAGGCCTTTCCTAGATCTATTTATAATTGTGTTCATCGATGACATTCTGGTGTACTCTCGATCAGAAATACAACATCCAGATCATTTACATACTGTCCTTAGGATTCTTCGAACTCGAGAACTATATGCTAAATTTTCAAAATGTGAGTTCTGGTTGAATTCTGTAACTTTTCTGGGTCACATTATCTCAGCTGATGGTATTTGAGTAAATATTCACAGAATAGGAGCTGTGAAGACTTGGCCAAGGCCTACAACACATACGGAAGTCCGTATCTTTCTAGGGTTGGCAGGATATTGCAAAAGATTTATAGAGGGATTTTCTTCAATTTCGGCACCATTGACGAAGCTAACTCAGAAATCAATAAAATTTCAGTGGACCGATGCTTGTGAGCTTAGTTTTCAAGAGCTGAAAGATAAATTGACTTCAGCCCCAGTCCTGACACTCCCAGAAGGATCAGAAGGCTATGTTGTTTATTGTGATGCCTCCGGTATTGGGTTGGGCTGTCTGTTGATGCAGCATGGTAAGGTCATTGCCTATGCCTCCAGGCAGTTACAAAAACATGAGAAGAACTATCTGACCCATGATCTCAAATTAGCTGCGATTATTCATGCGCTGAAGATGTGGAGACATTACTTATATGATGTTCATGTCGACATTTATACAGATCACAAGAGTTTCCAGTATATCTTCACATAGAAGGAGTTGAATCTACGACAGAGGCGATGGTTAGAGCGGTTGAAAGACTATGATGTGAGCATTCTATATCATCCTGAAAAAGCAAACGTGGTAGAGGATGCTCTTAGTCGCAAATCAATGGGCAGCCTATGTGATGTTCAGCCCGAGAAGAAGGAGTTAGCCCATAAGCTTCAACAGTTAGCTAGCCTAGGCATCCGCTTAATGGACTCAGGCAACGCAAGAGTTGCTGTCCATAACCCAGTTGTTTCATCTTTAGTGGTGGAAGTGAAGAAGTGCCAATATGAAGACGCCAAGTTGAATTATTATAAAGATACATTTACTCAGAAAGAAAAATCACCATTTGGGATTTCTACAGATGGAGTTCTTAGATATCGAGGCAGACTATGTGTTTCTAATGTTGCAGGGCTACGTCAATAGATTTTGGAAGAAGCCCATTATTCCCGTTATTCTGTTCATCTAGGAGCGACAAAAATGTACAATGATCTTAAGTCGATGTATTGGTGGGACAGAATGAAGAAGGATATAGCAGAGTTTTTAGCTCAGTGCCCAAACTGTCAACGAGTAAAAATTGATCATCAAAATCTAGGAGGGTTGTTGCAAGCTATGAAAATTCCAACTTGGAAATGGGAAGTGATTAACATGGATTTTATCGTAGGCTTGCCTCGTTCTCGGCGTAAGTATGACTCTATATGGGTAATTGTGGACAAACTTATGAAGTCGGCTCATTTTCTACCAGTCAGAACTACATACTCAGCAGAAGAGTACGCCAAGCTATATCTTAAAGAGATAGTGCGACTTCATGGTGTCCCAGTGTCCATCATCACATATAGAGGGGCACAATTTATAGCTAATTTCTGGAAGTCCTTTCAAGAAGATTTAGGAACTCAAGTGAGACTTAGCACAACATTTCATCCACAAACTGATGGACAAGCTGAATGCACCATTCAGACCTTGGAAGATATGTTGCGGGCATGTGTATTAGATTTCGGAGGTAATTGGGATGATCATTTTTCCCTTATTGAGTTTGCATATAACAACAGTTATCACTCTAGCATTCAAATGGCTCCATATGAGGCCTTATATGGGAGAAAGTGTAGATTGCCAATTGGATGGTTTGAAGTAGGGGAGACAAAGCTAGTGGGTCCAGAATTGATTCAACAAGCGGTAGAGAAGATCAAGCTTATCCGAGACCGATTGTTGACAGCCCAGAGTTGTCAAAAATCTTATGCGGACAATCATCGACGAAACTTGAAATTCTAAGTTAATGATTGGGTATTCCTGAAGGCGTCGCCAATGAAAGTTGTAATGGGATTTGGCAAGAAGGGGAAGCTTAGTCGCCGGTATGTTGGGCCTTATAGGATTGTACGCAAAGTAGGCCAAGTGGCTTATGAATTAGATCTACCTTCAGAATTTGAATCAGTCCATCCAGTTTTTCATGTGTCGATGCTCCGTAAGTGTGTTGGAGATCCTTCTAGAATCGTGCCTGCAAATTGTCACGACCCAACCCCGTAGGCCGTGACTAGTGCCCGATCTGGGCACCCAAACACACCTATCAAACGCTATCACAAGGTATATAAAACGCATCCAAGTATATAACAGAAGCCGACAAGGCTGTGTTTCAAATTCATATAATTTCCAAAAAAATTTCGGCAGAGTTTCCTTTATTTTACGGACTATCCAAAATAACCCCGCGCACGAAAAAATACCAACAAGGCCACACGGGGCTATCAAAACAACATATATACATATGTGGGCCGACAAGGCGCCACGGCGAATGAAATCGCCCAAACACAACAGATACAACACAACTGTACAGAAGTAGGCACAACCCACTAACATGTCCACAGACCTCGCGACGGACAGACAGAATCATATGACGGGACAGGGCCCCGCCGTACCCCTGAGCAAACAAATATATACACCACGGACGAGTATGTACCAAAAGGTAGGCTCCGGAATAAGGAGCACTCCAAGACCGCTGATGAAAATCCTAGGCCGGCGGATCACCAAAATCTGTACCTGCGGGCATGAAACGCAGCCCCCGAAGAAAGGGGGTCAGTACGAAATATGTACTGAGTATGCAAAGTAGAAATATGCAATATATCAAATCTGAGTCATAATCGGAGCGGAAGTACAAAAAGTAAGTACATATCCAAAAAAAAATACCAAAACGTTTACTTATTAATAACATTTTTACTCAAGAAAACGAATTATGCATAGGACTCAGTGTCACACCACATACCGCGGTCAAAATCCAGCGGCGCTATCACATCACATAACATACCGCGGCCAAATACCCAACGGCAATATCGCAGAACATACCGCGGCCAAATACCCAGCGACAATATCACAGAACATACCGTGGCCAAATACCCAGCGGCTATATCACATAACATAACATACATAACATACCATACCATAACATAACATAACATACCATACCATAACATAACATAATATAATATACCATACCGCGGCCAAATACCCAGCGGCAATATCACATAATGGCATACAATTCATTATTACAAACCCAATAGAATAACCAAAGCGTACCAATATTTCCAACCCAAGGAAATAGTCAAATCAAATTTTCTCCGAATGTCACTCGAAAGCATATCAAACCAAACTTCAGAAATCATAATCCCGTATCAAAATCACATGCATATGAGCAAATAAATAATTAAGTTACCTTCCAGAATACGATGACCAAATATATTTACTAACATCGGAAAGTGCGAAACAAGTTTCGCATTTATCGGAATTAGTACACAAAAGTTACAACCTTCTGAAATCGTTCTTATGTGTCAAAATGTATTATCAAACTCAATAAAGTAGTTAAAATAACTATTTTATAGTAATCGGAGCGATGGTCAAAAGTTCTCTTTCGAAATCTCGCAAATATACCAAAAGATAAGTAAAATAGTCATATTTGAAATCGGAATAATCATTACAACATTTTCTTTCAAAAATTGTCTAAATTACATAAAAGGGCATCGCGGGACCCACGGACGAGTGTAGAACCGAGCTGGGCCCGCCTATGGAAAACATACTCATCCTACATCATACAAACTCCTACGAAAATTTCAAAGCAATCCGAGCTTTTCCGTGAAAGTTATGGGCGTTTGAACTTTTGGAATCGCTAAAGAATAAGCTTTAAAACCAAAAATCAGCTTTCATGAAATCTTTACAAATTATGAATTCCAAGGATATAAGGATCAATGTTATGGCATATTAGCACAAGAATACCAAGGAAACACATGCGAATCATAGACAAGCTCGGATTGCGAGAATAGAGTTTCCTAGAGGCTCGTATCATAGCCTATTTTAACTAAGGCATGCCAAAAGAAAAGGTTACTTTACATACCTCAAACGCTCTCCAATATGATCCAAACTCAAGCTAAATCCAACCTATGATTCGGGCTGCCCACGATCTATAAACAAGCCATAAAATGCCAAACATTAGCTAAAGACTTTTGGGCATTAAATTCCAATTTCGCCCTTAATTCTACAGAAATTTGGGCAGCATTTCCCCTGTAAATAGGCCCCCCGAGAATTTAACTCGGCTATATCAATCAACAATAACAACAATAACCAACCTAGCAACATCAAAACCCAATCCGGAAGACAATATAACAATAATACTTTCTTTTTCCATCATTCAACAACATTCATAAATTCAATTCGACGCTTACATTCAAGCCACATTATCGCTTATACATTCAATTTCCAACCCGAATCCTTACCAACAATATTTAAGAACATTCTAAACCATTCACATAATATTTCCAACAATCCAATAATTTTCTCCAAATTGGGCCGAAAACAGCCCCCTAAACCGAGAGCAGCCCCTATACACATTCCTCATTTTCATGTCATGATTTGTATCACAATCCGCAATATAACAATATCATTCTCATAAAATATACAAATTACATCAATGCACAATAACCCTCAAATCAGCCCACACAATTTCAACATCTTTCTTAAGTCATTAAACGCTTATTTCCAACTAGAATTCATAACGACAACAACTAAGACGCGAAGCGATATTAATGCGATCTTCGACATACATTGGGACTATACACGGCCACATACCCACATATATACATATATTGAAAATTTTTATTCTCTTCTCCACTCTACAATAATCCAACATGATACAAGAATTGATTCATCAATTCAATTTCAACACCACACACACGCCCACACCCCTTACACACAACTCATATCCAACATAATATTTTTCATGATATTCATCCAATTTAACATACTACAACAAGCATACAACCTTCACAATACATAAAACATAATGAAATCTTACCTTTCTTCTTCAACTTTCCAATAGCTTAGGGTTTCCAAATATGAAAATTAGTGGGTTGATCGCTCCAACGATGCTTCCACGCTACTTAGGGACCTCAATATAGTGGGTTTACATCAATGGAATAATTTTGGAAGAGCTAAAAATGGGAGGTGATTTCCTCTATGGCTGGCCGTGAGCCTCCATGGGGATTTTCAGCTTTTGCTCTTTTTTTCTAAGTGTGGAAATACAAAAGAAGACTTGTGGTCATCTTTTAACTAATATATGAAGTGCATTGTTGTCCCTTGGCCCACATTAATGTGTTGTTCCACTCAAAAGTTGACACAAAAATTGTGTGGGGGCCTCAATCCACTCACATGGCCAACTATGGAAAATGGATGATTTTTCAACTTCCAATTTTATCACTTTTTGTCCCAAATTTTCCTAATTGTTCCATACCAACAAATTCATACACAACTTATATCTCAAAATAAAATCGAAGGTCAAGAATCCCGACTTTGTATCCCGAAATAGTTTTGTCCTCAACTTATCATAATTAATCCGGATTATTCCAATGTACAAAAATACGGGTTCTAACATCCTCCCCCCCTTTAGAACATTCGTCCTCGAATGTTAAATTAACCTTACGGGTCATACAAACAATTTTGGGGAGTTTCTTTAACAACTATCGCAAACAGTTCATACATCAATCAGCATAACCAATCAAAGAAGTTTAAATTACCTGTACCCGCGTCTGGTGGCGCCTCCTGATCCTGACCGCGGGTCAACGCATATAGGCGGTTCGATGGACCGCCAGAGCTGGGGGCTCCGCCACGGCCTCTGCCACGGCCTGCTGGAGTCGGCGTGCCCCGCCCCATCGGGCGCATAGATACGGAAGGGGAAGACGAACCGGCAACTGACCCGGTAGGCTGAGCTGTTCCCCCTGCACCGTCCCTGAGTGGACAATCTCTCATATAGTGGCCCTGCTGGCCACAGGTAAAGCAAGCACCCGTAGCACGATAACACTCCCCCGAATGGCGTCCCCTACAGTGAGGACATCGGGGTAGGGGTTGCCTCCACTGGCTGGAATCTCCGTCCATCTGTGAGCCCGAGCCCGGAACTCGCCCTCGCTCTAAGTACCCCGCACCATCCGGGCTCCAACCGGAACCGTGGGGGTGTAGTCGCGCCGGCCGGGGAGGGTATCCTCGCCTTTCGCCGCCGCCGAGGCCGCCGCCTCGAGACTCCCTGCAATATGCCGCGGATCCGCCCTCTTGGGCGGCCCCGGTCATAATCCCCGCCGGCCGACGCCCCCGTGTCGGTCCTCCATACCCTGGGCGTGGGCCTGTATACGGGCGATATCCATCCCTGTCTGGGCCGCCATCACCGTACAGCTATCAATCAAGTAATCATCCAGCCCTATCACATACCGGTGCATCCGGTCAGTCATATCAGCAACATAAGCGGGCGCATATCTGGCCAGCGAATCAAACTCCAGACTGTACTCCCTGACACTCCTGCCCCTCTGCTTCAACAGCAGAAATCGGTCTACCCTGGCTCGCCTCACCTCCGGAGGCAGAAAATGGGCCAGAAAAGCCTCGGTAAACTCGCCCCATACGGCTGGAGGGGCACCCTCGCCTCTGGACAGCATCCACGACTCATACCAGTTAGCTGCTACATCGTGCAACCGGTATGACGCCATCTCAACCGACTCTGTATCAAAAGCACTAATCGGGCCGCAGGTCCGCCGCATCCGTCGGATAAACTCGAGGATCCTCCGCGGCTTGGACCCGAAGAACTCGGTGGCCCACAAAGTAGAAAATCACGGCCCCGTGACCGCCGCGCCCGTCTCACACGATCATCCCCTCGCTCCTCGTCCGGGGATCCGTCCCGCTACTAACCGAGTCAATAACCGCATTGCCTCTCGTAGGTCCCATCATCCGCCCCTGGCTGGGGTGCTGGAGGTACAGGTACTGGTGCCGCGGGAGCTGGCGGTGGAGCCGCCCCCTGTGCTGCAGCTGTAGCTGCCACAAATCCCTCCGATACTGGCGGCGTAGCAGAACTAGCCGTCGGAGGCACAACCTCTGGCTCTATCTGAGCACGAGCCCTAGTAGTCACCCGGGCTCGGCTGGTCTCACCTGCCGCTGTAGACTTGCCCTTCTGGGCAGCTGTGGCCTTCCTCGGAGGCATCGCTGAAAACAGAGCATTTCGTCGAGAGAGGAGTCATCCTGCTAACACAGCTCTATCGCACGATCTAAGATCAGAAGAAAAGACAACATCCTAAATGTCCTGTAGCTTCCTGCTTATAGATGTGGTGCACAACACATCGATAATCAAGACTCTACTAGACACGATCTGTGGACACTCCGAGGACAAACCGCTCTGATACCACTTCTGTCACGACCCAACCCCGTAGGCCGTGACTAGTGCCCGATCTGGGCACCCAAACACACCTATCAAACGCTATCACAAGGTATGTCAAACGCATCCAAGTATATAACAGAAGCCGACAAGGCTGTGTTTCAAATTCATATAATTTCCAGAAAAATTTCGGCAGAGTTTCCTTTGTTTTACGGACTATCCAAAATAACCCTGCGCACAGAAAATACCAACAAGGCCACACAGGGCCATCAAAACAACATATATACATATGTGGGCCGACAAGGCTGCCACGGCGAATGAAATCGCCCAAACACAACAGATACAACACAACTGTACAGAAGTAGGCACAACCCACTAACATGTCCACAGACCTCACACGAGACGTACGAGTAATCATATGACGGGACAGGGCCCCGCCGTACCCCTGAGCAAACAAATATATACACCACGGACGAGTATGTACCAAAAGGTAGGCTCCGGAATAAGGAGCACTCCAAGACCGCTGATGAAAATCCTAGGCCGGCGGATCACCAAAATCTGACTGCGGGCATGAAACGCGCCCCGAAGAAAGGGGTCAACATTTAAATATGTACTGAGTATGCAAAGTAGAAATATGCAATATATCAAATCTAAGTCATAATCGAAGCGGAAGTACAAAAAAATAAGTACATATCCAAAAAAAATACCAAAACGTTTACTTATTAATAACATTTTTCTCAAGAAAACGAATTATGCATAGGACTCAGTGTCACACCACATACCGCGGTCAAAAATCCGGCGCTATCACATCACATAACATACCGCGGCCAAATACCCAGCGGCAATATCGCAGAACATACCGCGGCCAAATACCCAGCGGCAATATCACAGAACATACCGCGGCCAAATACCCAGCGGCTATATCACATAACATAACATAACATAACATAACATAACATACCATATCACATAACATAACCTATATAACATACCATACCATAACATAACATAACATATCATACCGCGGCCAAATACCCAGCGGCAATATCACATAACGGCATACAAATCATTATTACAAACCCAATAGAATAACCAAAGCGTACCATTAGTTCCAACCCAAGGAAATAGTCAAATCAAATTTTCTCCGAATGTCACTCGAAAGCATATTAAACCAAACTTCAGAAATCATAATCCCGTATCAAAATCACATGCATATGAGCAAATAAATAATTAAGTTACCTTCCAGAATCCGATGACCAAATATATTTACTAACATCGGAAAGTGCAGAAACAAGTTTCAGATTTATCGGAATTAGTACACAAAAGTTACAACCTTCTGAAATCGTTCTTATGTGTCAAAATGTATTATCAAACTCAATAAAGTAGTTAAAATAACTATTTTATAGTAATCGGAGCGATGGTCAAAAGTTCTCTTTTGAAATCTCGCAAATATACCAAAAGATAAGTAAAATAGTCATATTTGAAATCGGAATAATCATTACAACATTTTCTTTCAAAAATTGTCTAAATTACATAAAAGGGCATCGCGGGACCCACGGACGAGTGTAGAACCGAGCTGGGCCAGCCTATGGAAAACATACTCATCCTACATCATACAAACTCCTACGAAAATTTCAAAGCAATCCGAGCTTTTCTGTGAAAGTTATGGGCGTTTGAACTTTTGGAATCGCTAAAGAATAAGCTTTAAAACCAAAAATCAGCTTTCATGAAATCTTTACAAATTATGAATTCCAAGGATATAAGGATCAATGTTATGGCATATTAGCACAAGAATACCAAGGAAACACATGCGAATCATAGACAAGCTCGGATTGCGAGAATAGAGTTTCCTAGAGGCTCGTATCATAGCCTATTTTAACTAAGGCATGCCAAAAGAAAAGGTTACTTTACATACCTCCAACGCTCTCCAATATGATCCAACTCAAGCTAAATCCAACCTATGATTCGGGCTGCCCACGATCTATAAACAAGCCATAAAATGCCAACCATTAGCTAAAGACTTTTTGGGCATTAAATTCCAATTTCGCCCTTAATTCTACAGAAATTTGGGCAGCATTTCCCCTGTAAATAGGCCACCCCGAGAATTTAACTCGGCCAAAACAATCAACAACAACAACAATAACCAACCTAGCAACATCAAAACCCAATCCGGAAGACAATATAACAATAATACTCTCTTTTTCATCATTCAACAACATTCATAATAATTAATTCGACGGCTTACATTCAAGCCACATTATCGCTTATACATTCAATTTCCAACCCGAATCCTTACCAACAATATTCAAGAACATCCTAAACCATTCACATAATATTTCCAACAATCCAATAATTTTCTCCAAATTAGGCCGAAAACAGCCCCTAAACCGAGAGCAGCCCCTATACACATTCCTCATTTTCATGTCATGATTTGTATCACAATCCGCAATATAACAATATCATTCTCATAAAATATACAAATTACATCAACGCACAATAACCCTCAAATCAGCCCACACAATTTCAACATCTTTCTTAAGTCATTAAACGCATTATTTCCAACTAGAATTCATAACGACAACAACTAAGACGCGAAGCGATATTAATGCGATCTTCGACATACATTGGGACTATACACGGCCACATACCCACATATATACATATATTGAAAAATTTTATTCTCTTCTCCACTCTACAATAATCCAACATGATACAAGAATTGATTCATCAATTCAATTTTCAACACCCATTTGCACGCCCACACCCCTTACACACAACTCATATCCAACATAATATTTTTCATGATATTCATCCAATTTAACATACTACAACAAGCATACAACCTTCACAATACATAAAACATAATGAATTCTTACCTTTCTTCTTCAACTTTCCAATAGCTTAGGGTTTCCAAATATGAAAATTAGTGGGTTGATCGCTCCAACGATGCTTCCACGCTACTTAGGGACCTCAATATAGTGGGTTTACATCAATGGAATAATTTTGGAAGAGCTAAAAATGGGAGGTGATTTCCTCTATGGCTGGCCGTGAGCCTCCATGGGGATTTTCAGCTTTTGCTATTTTTTTCTAAGTGTGGAAATACAATTGAAGACTTGTGGTCATCTTTTAACTAATATATGAAGTGCATTGTTGTCCCTTGGCCCACATTAATGTGTTGTTCCACTCAAAAGTTGACACAAAAATTGTGTGGGGGCCTCAATCCACTCACATGGCCAACTATGGAAAATGGATGATTTTTCAACTTCCAATTTTATCACTTTTGGTCCCAAATTTTCCTAATTGTTCCATACCAACAAATTCATATACAGCTTATATCTCAAAATAAAATCGAAGGTCAAGAATCCCGACTTTGTATCCCGAAATAGTTTTGTCCTCAACTTATCATAATTAATCCGGATTATTCCAATGTACAAAAATACGGGTTCTAACACAAATGATGTCCAAGTTATCTAGAAGTTGGCTTATGAAGAAGTACCTATTGCCATACTAGATAGGCAAGTTCGGAGGCTCAGAACTAAAGATGTAGCTTCGGTAAAAGTTTTGTGGAGAAACAATAACAGAGACGAAATAACTTGGGAAACACAAGAAGATATGAAGTCGTGTATTCACATTTATTTCCACCCCCAGAAGAGGTTCAGGCAGGAACATCATTGTCCCCAGGTATGTAATGCTTCTTTGATGATTTCTTGGTTGTGTGTGGCCAATATTGTTATCGTGTTGAAGCCCTGTGAGGCATTTTATATGTTGGGTTGTTGTGACAGGATGGTAATGGTACAGTTACAGGGGAAACTATGGCGAAATTTTTGCAGAACCCTTAAGAGCTTAACATTCGGGGATGAATGTTCTTAAGGGGGATATATATATATATATATATATATATATACTAACATGAGACGAGAGTGTACATCAAGTCCCTACAAGTAAGAAAGGGTACTTGTTAATCCTAATTAAGATTCCAAAGACATTTGAGGCAAAAGAAGAAAGCTCGTCGGAGAAAGTTAAGGTAGAGTCTTGTTTGGGAGAATTTCACATCATTTGAGTTAAGAATTGCTTAGTGTCACTTTGAGGAAGATATATAGAGCCCCTTGTATGGTTAATGAAGTTTTATATAAGTGCCAAGAAGGTTTCATAAGGATTGGAGGCCAAACGAATCAAAGAGAGCACGATTATGCGAAACCGGGCAAAATGGGGCAGTGTGCGCCTGCACACTGAGGGTGCTGAGCTGCACACTGTGCGTCAACTCCCCAAATTTGGAGAGCTCACTGCCCAGCACCTACCCCAAGTGGTGGGGAGAGTGTGTGACCGCACACTTAGTGTGCAAGGTCGCATACCCTCCGCTAACTTGGTCGGGGGGCGAAAAGGCCACCTTTCTAAATCCCAAATGACCCTAAGTTCATTTCTTACTTATCCTACTTGTTTATCCACCTCTCAAGACACTTACAAGGATTTTTTGAAGGTTCCATACCACTCCACACCCTTCCATAACCATCTAAAAAGAGAATCATCATTTACACCCCAAGGTAATCCGAGAAAAGTGATTGTTCTTGATTTCTTTCAAAGTTGGAATGAACTTGATCTTGAAGGGAGTTGAGCTAGGTGAGGCTCCTTGAACATAAGGTATGTTTTTCATCTTATTTATATGGTTGTATGGATGTAAAGTTTTGGTGATCCCTTAGAAAGGAAAAGAATTAAAGTGGAGAAGCCATGGATGTCGTAGTGAGGAAGATGACTATAGTGTAAACTTGAAAAGGGGATTTTGGTGGGAATTGATGTTAAATTGAATATAATTACTTGAATATGATATTATGGATGTTGATAGTGTGATTTGGGAGTTGTTTTATGATATGGTGAAAGTTAGAGAAATAAGGGAAATGCTGCCCAAATTTTGTTAGCCCTTTAGTTGCTCTAAATTGAACTTAAGCATATTTTCAATAACCTAACCTTAGTACGAATTCTCTTGAATGTAGAGTCACGAGCTGAGGGGAGAACGTCTAGTCGTTAAGGAGACATAAAGGTATGTTAAGGCTAGTCCCTTTCTTTCAAAGTCATGATTCCTATGTTATGATTCTATCCATATTTTCCACAACTTCCTTATGCCCAAAAGTTAGAAGTCCATGATTCTTAAAGGCTTCTTATGATACCAGAGATGAGATGTTTTCTATGATGAACATGATGATGATGATTTTAATGCTAGAAATTTCAAAGCTTATGATTATGATGCCAGTATGAGATTGTTGAGCTATTTCATGATTTCCTTGATTTTTTTATTGTTGTTGATCTCACTTTACGAATTGTTCCTTCAGGTTGAGATATAGCGATGATGATTATTCCATAATATAAATCGGAGGTCACCGACCTTATGTCACTCCGATAGAGTTGTAGCTTTGATTGGTCTAACATGCATGCTATATGTATATGTATGATTACACCGTGCCTAGTTGGTCGAGCATGACACCACTTCAGTGGGCGGCTTATGGATAATGATAACACCGTGCCTAGTTGGCCGGGCATGACACCACTAGTGGGCGGCGTGTGATGATTACCCCGGACGCGGGAGGACCGAACGTGGGCTAATGATGATTTTGTGTATATGTTTATGATGTTTTATAAGTAAATGCTAGCATGTATGGTTCTCACCTTAAGAGGCAGTTTGGTATACAGGTTATTTCTTTACCTCATGTTTCTTTGTTCTTTATTATGCTACTGTTCATGACATACATACTTAGTATATTATTCGTACTGACTTCTTTTCTTTTGTGGGCACTGCGTTTATGCCCGCCGGTAGACAGGGAGACGGATCTGATCCCTATGAGCCTTACCAGCGGAGACTCAGGAGCACTCCACTACGTCGGAGTTGCAATCTACTAGTAGATTTCTTGTGTGTATATGTTTGGGCATGACGGAGTCCTGTTCTGTCTTCATGCTTTCCAGTACCCCAGATAGAGGCTCGTAGACATATGTGGATAGTTAGAACTCATGATCTCACTGATGCACATTTTGTAGATCATTTTTGTAGCCTTGAGGGCTTGTATGTAAATAAGTAAATGAGATGAAGTTAATGGTTATCGTATAATGAGTTTTATTTGAGAATTTACCTTCATGCATATGGTGTTAGTTGAGAGTTAGATGTATGGTCCACCGAGATAACGAGGAAGGAGTATGCTAGATGGTGCTCGGTAGGCTAGCTCCGGGTACCCGTCATGGCCCCTAGTTGGGTCATGACAAAACATGCTTCTTGCTTGTCTTAAAACACGAAGATAATATATAATATAACTTGTATGGAGATATGGAAAACATGTAGAAGTTCATGAAAATAAACATAAAAGTTCATATCTTGCATTTAAGAACCTATGGAATGCAAAGTATGGGTTTTCATGGATTACGGACAGATTTTCCATAACCAAAAAAGAATATTAAGAACACAATAACGAACTATTAAATCACACATAGTATATCATGGTACATGAACTTAGAGTTATCATAAACATGTGTAGAACCCTAGTTTTCGTATAATCTCATACTTTCATGGGAGAATGTGGCGTGGGGAAGAACAATAATGTTCCCACACATAGATAGAAACTCTACATATCTGGTAATACTCCAAACTCGTAATAAAAATCTGAACTTTGTAGAAGAATCCCAAAGTTTTAGTCTTGAATCTCTTAAATGGGTTTTCTTGAAAACCCTAGGTTAAGAATGATGAATTCTTGTTTAATGTTCATTAACATTGTTAGAATCCAATTGAACTAGGTTGGGATTTCTTACCTTAATGTTTTTGGTGATGGAGAATGAGAGTTGTTTGTTTAGGGCTTGGAAAATGTTTTTGTCACGACCCGCCTAGAGGGCCGTGACGGGTACCCGGAACTGGCTACCGAGCACCGCACATCATGCTACTATTGTCTTGATCTGCTCACATATCCATTCCATAAAACATGTACTCATGCATACATAGGCCCTCACGGCAACAAAAGAATAATGTACTGAATATACATCGAGGGCACATGACAGCGCTGCCCATCCCTGATATCTACGAGCTCTAACCGAAACTCTAAGGTCATGACGATGGGACAAGACCCCATCATATCCAAATATGTACACAAAAGGATATATCAAAGACGACGCTCGGTCTACGAAAAGTGCTACACAAGTACGTGTTCCGACTCACCAGGAGGCCGGGTAGGTACTCCTCGTCTACACCTCGGGGTACGAGCACGACATCCAAAAGGAAAGGATGTCGGTATGATAAATAATGTCGAGTATGTAAAGGCACATATATCATAAGGTAACGAGCACAAAGAAGACAAAACAAAAGACGAAAGAGATAACTCCTAAATCGTTGCTCTAAGGCGGAGCCATGCATGCATACGCGTAACATATCATATCATCATGTATTGCAGGTGAACGTGCATCCCGATCCATATTGCCGTGGAACGTACGGGCCCATCCTTTTCCGCCGTCCGGGGTCCCCTTCCGGGGTAATATCATTTTGGCGTCGGGGGCTATGCATCTATA